>NC_069071.1:35235178-35349374 GCF_025698485.1 Gossypium arboreum | reverse complement strand
GATTGGCACTAAGTGTGCGGGTTTAAAATTTGTACAGCACTAAGTGTGCGAGTTTGATTATATAGCACTAAGTGTGCGAGCTGAATATATGGCACTAAGTGTGCGTGATCGAGTATTAAGCACTATGTGTGCAAACTCTATATATATATTTCCGATTGAATATTTATACGGAAAGGGTGACTTTATCGAGTTGAGTACGGACAGCGGAAAAAGTAAGTACCTTGAGTTCATGGCTAATAGATGCTATGTTCATGCTCGGGGTTGAGTTGGTAAGTTTTAAATCTATGTGATGATTTCAATTGCATTCCGTAAATAAAGTATCGTGGAATAGATGAAAGTTCATTTGATTGCATGATTATTGCGGAAATGAGATGATGTATGGAAATGCCTCTATTATTCTATTGAACAGTATATAAAATGTCATTGGGTGAATTGGTATGAGAATGAACCGAAAGGTCCGAGGAACTATGGTATATTTTCGATATGGATGGAGTACCTAGCCTCGTACATTATTTCATGTTGTGATAATTTTATTGATGGATGATTGTCGAATGCTTAGGACTTACTGAGTTATAAACTCACTTTGTGCTTTCTTGTCACCCATTTTAGGTCCCTTGGATTCGTCTCGTTTGCGTGCTTGGAACCGTCGTGGAAGTCATCACACCGGCTGAAATCTTGTGGTATTGTCTTCGTTGTTGAAGAACATTTGGCATGTATAGGCTATTATATTTTGTCGAACTGTGGGTTGTAAACTTTAAGCCATGTGAAAATGGCCTATGTGGTCGCCGAGTGGGATGCTAGAACCTATAGCCACGAGTCTTAGAAACTCTAATTTTGATAAGGTGGCCATAATTTGTGTCATGTATGATGGATGATTAAGGCCAAGGAAAGATTCATGAAATTGGCATAGTCTACTGTAGTAACTGTTGCGGACAGCAGCAGTGAGATGCGATTGAAAAATCACTAAAAATAGTATAAGTAGAATTAAATAGTAAGTAAATTATGTAAATGAACCTTGATGAGTCTATTTTCAGATGGAAGAAACGAAATGGTCATAGGAGTTACTTGTTAAGAGATATTAAAGCTATTGTGAGACAGGGCCAGAATGGTTTCTGGGTCCCCTGTCGCAAATTTAAAAATTTACTATAAATTATCCAGAAATAATTAGGAGTCATGCCTTATATGTGCAGATTCCATTTTGAGTCTAGTTTCATTAGAAACAAACAGCACCAGTATTAAATCCCTGTACAGAGAGATATTCCAGTTGTAACGCGCGAAGGTCAGAGCAGTCGATCCCTGTAACAGGGTGACTTTAACTAATAAACTGTACCAATTGGCCCGACCAAAATTCTAGAAATAAATCCATGGATGGATAAATGAGTCTAAATTCAGGTAAAATTTACGAAACCAGTTTCCGAGTTTTGAAACTCGAGATATGATTTTTAAGGCGACAGTGATGCAGTTTTCCAGCCCGACTGGAAATGTCAAATTGGTAGGCAAAATATGTGGACTTGACTTGTTAACCCCTCGTGTCCGACACCGGTGATGGTCTCGGGATCGGGGTGTTACATTATGAACTCCGGTTACACGTCTTCTTGAGGCTATTTAATTTGTTGGCCATTGATAGTTATTACTCGCGATCCTCTTGATGATCTCATAAGCCTCATTATAAGACTTAGACAAAATTGCACCATTCCCAGAAGCATCTACCATCAATCTTGTATGTACATTGAGACTATTATAGAATGTCTCCAACTGGATACAATGAGGAATTGCATAATGAGGAAACTTATGCAGTAACTCCTTCAATCGCGCTGAGCCTCATACAAAGACTCGTTATCCAATAGCTGGAAGGTTGTGATCACGTTCCTCAACTTAGCATTTTGCTAAGTGGGAAATACTTTACCAAAAATCTCTCTACTAATTCTTGCCATGTAGATATGGAACTTGGTGGCAATGAATTGATCCATGCTCGTGCTCAATCTCTCAACGAGTATGAAAACAACTTCAACCTTAGTGCGTCTTTAGTCATACTGGCTATCTTGAATGAGTCACTCACCTCCATAAACAATCGAAGGTGGAGATGTGGATCTTCTGTGGGCAAACCACTGAATTGGCCCACCGTTTAGAACATTTGAAACATCACTAGTTTCAATTCAAATTGGGTTGCCTCAATATTTGGCCTTCTAATTCCTAGATTTAACTCATTGAAAAGTGGCACAGCATATTGTCTGATGCATCGATCCCTATCATCAGCAATGAGGATAGAATTTCGTACATGATTGGCTTCCTTACCTTGGTCTTGATTCTGATTCCCAGGGTCCATCTCGACTTGTCTTTGAGCTATTTATTCACGTCTTCTTTGTTCGAAAGTCACTCAATTTCAGGGTCTACAAGGAGTAAATCGGTAATTCAATTTATGCTCATAAACAAATGAAAAGAAAATCAAAAAATTAAAAAAATAAGCTGGTAATGTTACAAATAAATCAAATTGAAAATAAATAATTTCACGAAAGAAATTACTATGGAAACAGTTGACAATCCCCGGCAATGACGCCAAAAACTTGTAACGCGTAGGTTTGTGCAAGTGTACACAGTCGTTATCAGGTAATAAGTATCGAGTTATCGTCTCCACAGGGATTGTATTTGTGCTAAGTCACTTAGTTTGTAAAATTATATTAACAATTTGGTAAATAAAAACACAATTTAGTTTAGTAGTGATGATTAAAATATATTAGACTAAATGCAGTGATACCTAATGTAAATTAACCTAAGTATGCAAACTATATGAATGAAATAGATTTTAGCAAAATTGAACACAATTTGCAACAATTATAACAAAAGACAATTACTTTAATTAAACTCAACTTATTACCAACATGTTTAATAATATTCGGAAAAACATTCCATGGCAACTCGATCTTTCATGAGTTTGGAAACCACATTAGGTCTTTTCGGAATCCTTTACTTAGTAAATACACATTTTACTGATCCTTATTTACTAAGGATTTCTTAGTATTCATGCGAGGTAATAGGGACGTGTTAGGTTTGAAATAGTTTAATCACACAAATCTAAAAACCATGCAAATAACAGAGCCTAGATAGGGTTGTTATGCAACCTGCAATTTAATCGAGTTAGGATCTAAATTGAGCATGCACATTTCAATTATGCGTCCACTAGCCGTCGTTGGGTTAGGATCACTCAGCTAATTTAAGTGCATTTCAATCACGTATGAACTAAATACAAACTTGATTTTAATTGAAAACATGATCGATTGAGGCACAAACAATATAAGCATGAATCTAATAAATATTATTTAATCAAAGCAATCATCCTAGCTTAAATAAAATTAAGCTAACATTGTTGTAAACAAGAACAAAGAACACATAGCAAACATATTTAAATTAAATTAAAGAAAAGAAAGAGTAAACCCAATTCAGAGTAGCTATCACCCAAGACTCTGACTGAAGAGGCTCCTTCATTCGTTTGCTTCGCTCTTTTATTGATGGCTCTCCAAGGTGGCCGACCAAGGGTTCTTTAAGAGGCTCAAATGCTAAAATATTTATGAAAAGATGATGATAGGCATGGTAGAAAACAAGAATGCTAAGAGAATTTAGAAAGGAGAGAATGATGAATGATGAGGGATGAGTAGAAATGTGAGAATGAGGTCTTATTTATAGGTGAAGAGAGGGGGATAGTTTACTAAAAATAGGAGTTTTCATTTTTTGAAGCATCTTCCATGGGTGGCTGACCATAAATGGAGGAAGGTGAGCTGATTTTTGCTTTATTTTTTGTCAATTTGAGTGCCACAACAACTCAGGACTGAGACTCTATCAAGTGCAAATCTTTAGGTAAATCTCTTAATTTCTTCAACTCTTTATGGACCTTGTGCAATTAAACTAAAAAGCCATATGCTGCCAAATTTTGGGTTGACTTGGTCCCCAATTTAGATGATTTTGTAATCCAGCAAAGCTATCAGACCTGTTTAGAATAAATCAACAAGTTAGAGGACCAAAGAATAAAATTTATTCAATTTAATTAATTAATTTAAAACCCTTATTATTAATGAAATATTTTAAAATGAATTTGTAAATATAATTTTATATTTTATTATTTAATTTAATCATGAATGGCCCACTTTATGTCTTAAAAATATAATTTATTCAAATTAATATAAAATAAGCCATTTATGGCATGAAAAATATATAATAAAGCATAAAATCACATTTTAATAATTTCTATGTCCTAATTTCACATTTTCACATATTTCATTAATTTATTAAATAATTACTTAATTTTAACAAAAAGTTAAGTAAAAGGTGATAAATGACATTGGAAAAACCTATATATTTTTCCGTTTACATGAATCAATTTTCACACAACTATCCTAAACTAAACGTACCTATTCACCCATCACAATTTTGGAATTTTATTGAAGAACTATTATCCTCATCAAATATCATAGATAGTAATATACTAGTAATAGTCTGGCAGTTATTTTCCATTTGTATGTAATGGAAAAATGAATGACAAAATTCATAAATATTAAAACATATATCTACTACATACTATATTTACAACACAACAGACCCTTAAACCTAAGGGATGTATTGTCCTCAATGCATGAACAATGAAACATTTCAAAATGCAAAAACAACAACTTACAAATATAAAAATGCAACAACAAACATATATGAATGCATGAAACATATGTTATAAAATGAAAAAGATGCAAATGAAAATAAAAACAAAAGCTTGGAAAGAATTTGGGTTACTCTAATTGGGTTGGGTTAATTTTCTAGCAGCGCGTTTGTAACGCTACTTCCTTTCCACTTCACCAGCATCATCTCGAACTAATTTCCCAGGAGCTTGCTTGTAATGCTTCCTTTTTAGGTGGTTAATTGGCACATCTTCTTCATCATCAGTATCTGAGTTTTTGAGATCATCAATCAGTTGATGAATCGCACGCTCTTGCTCAGTCATAGGTGCAACAGATTTTGGTGTAGTGGTAGTTATAGCAGGTGTAGAAGTTTGAGTCATATTAGCTTCATCCTTATCAGATTCAATATGCATGGATTCAGTTTTCTCCTCCTCTTCCTCTTTTTCTATGTTCTTCTCTACAGTGGCTTCTTCTCCATCTTTATCATCACCGTTTGGCTCCAACAATAATTTTTTTTGAAAGACAAAGACTCGATGGCCAACCTCAATTTATTGCATCACTTAAAATAATATCATGGATTTCAACAGGATAATCCATATTGAAATCCTTAGTACAATAATAGAAGCCCAATTACAAAGATAATCAGCTACTTTATTACAATAGCGTAGAACCCAAGCAAAACTAAAATTAAAATTGCAACAACGTTTCAGCATATTAAGAATATTTTTTATGTGCTTGCCCATAGTAGAAAAGTCAACCTTGGCTTTATTGAGCCGATTAATCAAGCTCACACAGTCAGATTCAAAGATCATCTTCATCCAATTTTTAGTTTGGACAGAAGAAATACTCTCCTCCAGCACATGCAACTCGGCCCATTCAGCTTGAACATTCTTCTCCAACACACCCGCCCGCCCGCCGAGAACAAAACTGTCATGGTCCCTACCCACAAGGTCGAAGCTCATCTTTCTACCAGTCGTATTAGCGTCAAAATTTATTTTCATAGCCCCCTAATTAGGCTTCCTCCACCCTTTCTCCATCCCCGGTTTCGGGATCATCGGCCTCTCTAAAATGTTGTAAATGCAGAAATCTTGACTTAAGGCAGTAGCTCTACCCCAAGTCACCATGGCATCCTCCTCTTCATTACAAAAAACTCTATTATTTCACCTATTCTAGATATTCCAAAGCACCGTGATGAAGTCAGAGAATGCCTTCTTGTCCAGCGTACGAGCCAGTTCCTCAATCCAATCCACACACTGACTGTAAGTGCCATCGAGAACCTTATTATTAAGACCCCTATGAACCAACACCGCCCGAGCCCTGGGACACTCTCTCATCGCATGAAGAAAGGTCTCCATTTTACTCCCATATCTCGAGCAAATACCATTGACCTCCCTCCTAATTCTAGCAATTTTCTCGTACGTAGGTAGAATATCATGCCTTAGCCACCAGCAAAAAATCCTAATCTTCGGGAGAGTTTGAAGTTTCCACGACTATCTCCAAAAGATCCGATAGGGGCCGAACCCCATATGTTTCGAAGTAAGCCAGGGGTAAGCAGACTTGGTGGAGTAAAAGCCTAAAGGATTATGAAACCGAATACAATAATCATCCAAGCTATTATGGATAATGGGAATTTTACAAATTCGGTCCCCCACATGTTCACCGTGGATCTCAAAAATCTTACTTTCATTCCAACCATCTTTCTCGTTATTCAATAGGTCACTCACTTTATTCACATGGACCTCCCCTCTATTAAGACCAATCGAGGCACCCGAAAGCCCTTCAAAACACCAATTGTCACACCAAATGTCATCTTATTATCCCTACCAACATTTACAAAATACTCGCGGCTTTAGAAATGTTCTTCCAAGTAAAGGAGGGCTTATCAACATGCTTAGGGTGGAGAACATCCCCATCCGAATAATATTTGGCACTCAGAACTCTAAAGCAAATCGTGTCTTGACAACTCATAAGACACCACACTTGCCTACCAAGCAAAGCCACATTAAAACGACGAAGGTCCTTAAACCCAAGACCCTCATACCCTTAGGAAAGCACATACGGTCCCACGAGAGCATATGCCAACTTTTATCATATTCTTTACCCCTCCACCACACCCGACCAATCATGGATTGAAGCTCCTCCAAGACACCATTAGGAGCAAGGAAAACCGAGAAAGGATAAGTAGGTACGGCCTGAAGAACAGACTTTATGAAGATCTTCTTCCCACCGTAGGGTAATAATCTCTTTGACCAGCTTTTTATCCTATTCACCGTTCGCTCCAAGATGCTTTTGAAAGCTTCATAGTTCTTCTTACCAATTGGAATAGGCAGACCAAGGTAAGCATCAAGGTTGGTCACCACCTTCATTTTAAGTAATCTGCTTAAAGTCTCGCGCTGGGGCCCAGGGGTGTAAAGTTCTTTGAAGAGATTTCTTAATGGCTTTATTTTGTCATCTGATATATCTCCAAAATAGAGCCATTTTTTCTTGAGCTCGGCCAAGTTTAATGACTATCCTCAGTTGTTGTTTTTCCATCGTCTGAAATTGTTGTTGCAACATCTCAAAAGCATCAATCACTTTATGTTCAAAGTCACTGTGAGATGCTGATGGGGCAACATCATTAGTCATAGGTGGAGAAGCTGTGGATGTAGAGCCAGGATGCTTTGGCATTTCCTCCCCTAAAAATCTCAAGGCAATTTGCTTGGATATGGCCCAGTTATTGGGGATTTTGTCTTCATTTGCCTGAGTAGGAACCTTTACTCTTTGGCACAGTGTCATAATGAGTGATGGAAAGTTTAAGGTATCGGCATTCTTTTGTGCACAGTAGAGGACTTCTCTAAAAATAATTTTTCCAATATTTATCATTTTTCTAGTCATAGTTGAGGGCAACAAAAACATGCATTCCTTGGAAATAGTAGAGTTGTGCATAGAAGGGCTAAAACGAGATTTAAGGAAATGATACAATACCCTACATTGAGGCTTCAAAGTTACATAGTTGATAGTGTAGCAATCATTTTGAGAAACTACCCATATCATTCCTTTTACACATAAATCTGCCAAAACTTGGTTAAGTCCTTCAATCGTCATTATCTTGAAAAATTGAGAGTGTTCATCAGGGCCTTCAGGTAACCCAAATTGCGCATTGATTGATTCTTCATCAAATAACACTAAGACACCGTGCACATAGATGAAAGCATTTTTGGGAGAGCTTAAATGTGCATAAAATTTGTTAACTACCTTAGTGAGGACGTTGTCAGGGTGCAGATAGAAGATTTGCCACCCTATTTCTTCATGACAGATGAAATGGCTTTAGAATAGCCCATAAATGGGGCATCTTGAAAAAGGAAACCTTTTTCCATGCAACAAGGTCGCTTTGATATGTTCCTGTTATATTTTTCTTCTATGATTCTGCTAAAGAATGTCAACAGATGCACAAAGGTAGAAGAAGATGGTGCTTGGAGAGCCATTTGAGAGAAAATAGTAACTGTAAAATGAAAAAGGTGAAACCTTTAAATAGTGAAGGGTGAAGAAGATGAAATGAAAGGTAAGTTAGAAAAGAAGTGAATCGACTAAGGGAAAACGTGAGAGAAAATATAGCAGTGACGTGAGGGATAAGATTAACCTAAATTGTACCCTTGTACCCTGACACAAAAAGAAAAAGGAAAATTGAGTGGGAAAAATAAAATTAATAGAAAAAATATTAAACTAAAATTAACTAATATATTAAATGGGTTTACTTCTACAAAACCTAGGACATAATGTGCCTACAACAAAAGAAAATAAAAGTTAAGTAAACTTATTGAATAAACTAAACAAAGAAATTAAAATTAAAGTAAATGAATAAAATAATGTAGGGGAGAAATATTAAGCAGTTCAAAAGTAGAACCAGTTTTGCCGTTTTTTATTTCTACAGCTCCACGAGGATAGACATGCACTATCTCAAATGAACTAGACCAATGAGATTTTATTTTTTCAGGAAACGATTTAAGCCTAGAATTAAATAACAAGACTTGTTGTCTAGGTGCAAATTGGCATGGGAAAATCTTGTTGTCATGCCATCGTTTGGTCTTTTCTTTTTACAACTTGGCATTCTTATAAGCTTGTGCTCTGAATTCTTCCATCTCATTCTTCCATCTCATTCAACTCCAATAGGCAATTAGTACCAGCAGCACTCCAATGCATATTCAATTTCTTAATCACTTAATATGTCTTATGTTCAAGTTCAAGGGGTAAATGATAGGGTTTCCCATAAACAAGCTTGAGAGGTGACATCCCCAATGGTATCTTGAATATAGTTCGATATGCCCACAAAGCCTCATTCAATCTAGATGACCAATCTTTACAGGTGGGATTGACTACCTTATCCAAAATTTTATTAATCTCTCTATTAGAGACTTCCACGTGCCCATATGTTTGGGGATGGTATCTGTGGCAATTTTATGTTTGACTCCATACATGTTCAGAGCATTAGCAACTAATTTGCAGCCAAAGTGTGAACCATCATCACTAATTAGAGCATGAGGTGTACCAAAACTGGTAAAAATATTCCTATGTAGGAATTTCAATACCGATTTAGCATCATTTGTTGGTAAAGTAACAACTTCAACCCACTAGGAGACATAATCAACAACTGCATGTATGTTTACATTGCCTGTAACATCACGAATTAGGGCCTAGTAAGAATAGTGGTTTCGAGACCACAAATCTAAAATGGAAATAATTATTTTATGATTCTCATCAGGTCTATGATATGATTGCATGCTTATGTGAAAGTTTCATGAGATGAAGAAATTCTATGCATAAAATTTCCAATTGAATTTTAAGGACCAAATTGAATAAGATACAAAACTTGTATTCTAGAAGCTTTAAGCATGAAATTTCTTTAGATTATGAATTAGAGGGTCCTAATTAGTAATTTGACCAATTTCTATAATTTTGGACAAAAAAGGACAAGCATAGGAAAAATTTGAAAGAAAGACCCTAAGGGCATTTTGGTTATTTGGTAATTAAAAGAATAAAAAGGGAAAATCAAAGCAAAAATGTGTCCATATTCTCCAAGTGCTAGCTAAATTTCCCAATAGCCATAGCTAGGGTTTTGTTAAACATTCCAAGCTTGATTGTAAGTGCTCTCTAGCCCCGTTTTTAATGTTCTTTATATTTTTGAAGTTTTTGAAGCATGATCTACCCATTTCTAGCTATATTTTGAGCTAAGGTTCATGTATGAAATTTTATCTACGTCTAACATGCATGTATTTTGTTCATTAATGGGGTAATATGAATGTTTTATGCATGATAAACATCTTTTACTAGGTGATTTTTATTGAAAACACCTAAAAAGGGGACTTGTTTGTAAAAGTGTAAAAGTGGTAGTAAAAATGTGAAATAAAGGAAAATGTGGGCTGAAATGAGCATGGTATAGGTTCGGCTAGGCTTGGGTAACAAAGAAAATGCATGCATTTCATTTAAGAGCCTAAGGACTAAATTGTAAAGAAGTGAAAAGTTAGGGTAAAAAGGTAATTTTACCAAAGCATGAATTCTGGATTAATTTGAATAATGAGATTAATAAATTAAATTTGGCATTATAGATCAAGAAAAATGTGATACGGGTCTTGATTGAGGGAAGAATAAAGTATACGACGATTAGGCTCGATTACCACCATTTTGTACCGAGGTAAGTTCATGTGTAAATGTTGCAATGATATATCATGGTTTTAATATTTTGTTAATGTATGAGTTTATATGATTACTTATTATGTCAAGTGTGTGAATGATGTTGTAATCTATGAGCACGAGATTGTGAATGAATTCGACAAACATGAGATATCGAGAAAATCTCGTTTGAACCTTAGGAATAGTTTAGTATACAATGTGACATGTCACTAGGAACTATGTGGATATGAGCTCATGGATATATGTGCAAATATGATATGTGAATCCGAGTGCTGGTCTTGTACGTCCTACCGGTGGCTGGGTAGCCTGGCATGTGTTGCGGGTACCTATCAGCTTGTGTGAGCAGCCCGAGTAGTTTCGTCTTGACTGTCAGCTTGTGTGAGTAGCTCGAATAGTTACGTCCTGACTGTCAGCTTGTATGAGTAGGCCCGTGATTAACTCGTGAGCAAGCAATATGTGAATATGATATGAGGTAGCATGTGGCTACGTTTGAAGCACTATGTGCAAGTCTTCCGTGTATCCAATAATATTTCGAGTGTTCAACGGGTAAACTCGTGAGTCAATCAACAAGCAAATTAAGGAAGAGGGAATATGACATTGTGATTTGAGTTGGTACAAGTATGTACGGTAAACTCATATGTATCGCTCAATATGTGATGAATGTTTTTGGTCAGATTGAAAATGTGTAAGTTATGTTTACAAATTTGAGTTATATCTACGAGTTCATAATAACACATAAGTAAATCTATGCTATTTCACTAATGTTTATATATATATATATATATATATACATATCTATGATTATTGTTGCTATTTTTTTGCATTTGAACTTACTAAGCTTCATGCTTACTCCCCTCTCTTTTCCCTAATTTTTATAGTATCGCCAAGCCAACTCGGGGATCTAAGAAAGTCTGAGGCTCGATCACACTATCAACTAGACATTTGAGGTATAGTTAGTCTCAATATTTTGAGTATGGCATGTATAGGGACTTCGCCTTTTTGTTATATGTCATATTGGTCTAGTCAAATGTGTGGGCTTATAAAAATATTTTATTTATTTTGTATATGGCCATGTGATATGGTCCATGTTGATCATTTGGGTTGTAACCCTAATCAATTATACATGCATGCAATTTTTTTTTATGTTTGATGTGCTTGTTTGTTGATGAGACATGTGATGAATGGCACATGTGCTAAGGGAATAAATCATGGTTAATAAGTATGCCTAATCTACGATATAATTAGGTAAATTAAAAGTAGGTTTAGCATAATGAATGAATATGAAATTGATGTGGAATGTATATAAAAGTATGATGTTTTGGATAAGCGACATGTTGTCATTACAAAGGCATGGCATAATCACATTTGTGAGTGTTTAAGTGACTAAACATACTAGGTTGCATGTCATCTTAGATGAATGAGTAAATGAGCATTTAAGGGTTACAAATGGTTTGGAAAATAGCCTCAAATTTGTCCACACAGGTAGACACATGGGCGTGTGTCTAGGCTGTATGTGAGACATAGTCTGCCCCAGAGGCATGTGGTTAAACCGTGAGTCCCCTACACCCTAATTATTGCAAACAGAATGCCCAGTAGTAAACACACGGGCAGAGACACGGCCGTGTGTCTCAGCCGTATGACAGTCACAGCCTTAGGACATGGGCGTGTGCCCAGGCCGTTTAAAGTCTGCACTTAATTTTGACAATTTAATTCGCCACACGGGCTAAGCACACAGACGTGTGACTTAGTCGTGTGACCCAAATTTTGTGATGACGTTATAGGCAGAGAGTTACACGGGCTGAGGACACGGGCGTGTCCCAAGCCACATGGGCATGTGTAATTACACGGCCTACCTGCACGGGCGTGTGACTCCCAAAGTAGAAAAATTTTTCTACGTTGCCCTAAAGTTTTCTAAAGTCCTCAGTTAATCTCGAATCACCTTCAATGTATGTTTTGGGCCTCGTAGGCCTCATAAGGGAAAATTTGCATGAAATTGAAATGTTTTAAATTTGAACAAAATTTTATGGCCGATTTTGTGTGAATTTTATGTTTGAGCCCGGTAATGCCTCGAACCCTATCCCAATGTCGGATACAGGTAAGGGGCGTTACATTTAGTGGTATTAGAGCTACGGTTTAGTTAATTTTTAGACTAACGTAGCATGTGTACAAGTCCAGTTATACATGTCATACATATATTATGATAGTGTGACAACTCCTGACGATTTTAAAATGTGTTTTCGTATAGTCAATGGATCCTAACAGAGCAGTGGCGGATGATGTAGAAAGCAACACGTCTGCTCTAGCTAAAGGGGTAGTGCCAGCTGAGACTAGACCCGAAACTGTTAGTAGAGGGGAAGGAGGCAGAAAGGTCTTTCTCCACATGATGGAAGCCCGATATATGGAGTTCATTTGAACGAACTCGAACACTCAACCCCCTCTACCCCCACCTATTCCTCAACCTATCCCTGTAGTACCTCAAGGTATGGACTTTATGAGATTGAATAGACCTTTAGTGGATAAGATTCGAAAACAATGACTCGAAGAGTTTTGGGCTAGTAAGGATGATGACCCTAAGAGGGCAGAGTTCTGGCTCAAGAATACCCTTAGGGTGTTTGATGAGTTATCATGCACTCTTGAAGAATGCATGAAGTGTGTTGTGTCCCTCTTGAGAGACTCAATTTACTAGTGGTGGAACACCCTTGTGTCGGTGGTACCAAGGGAGAGAGTTAATTGGGAGTTCTTCCAAGAAGAATTTCGTAAGAAGTACATTAGCCAAAGATTTATTGATCAAAAAAGGAAGGAACTCCTCGAGTTAAAGTAGGTCGAATGACGGTAACAAAATATAAGCGTGAATTCGTGAGACTGAGAAAATACGCTCGAGAATATGTATCAGCTGAGGTCATCATGTGCAAAATTTTTGAAGATGAATTAAACGAAGACATCTGGTTGTTGGTGGGTGTACTTGAACTGAGAGAATTTGTTGTTCTCGTGGAGAGAGCTTGTAAAGCCGAGTAATTGGTTAAAAAGAAGAGAAAAGCAGAATTAGAGTTTCGATATTCGAGATTCGAAGAAGATACAGATGGGTATATCATTTAGTCCTCAACTAAGAAACCTAAAGAGTTTAATACTCGATCGAGTGTTTTAAATGGGTTTTCAACTAGGAACCATGGGAAACAGTGTTCGAGTCACAAGGCTCAGACTATTTTGATAGCGAGTGTAGGTAACGCTCGACCTAATAGACCTGAGTGCCAACATTGTGGTAGATGTCACCTCAGTGAATGCTGGATGAATAGCCGGGCATGTTTTAAGTGTGGTTCACATGATCATTTTATCAACGATTGCCCTAAGACGATCGAAAAGGAAAATTTTCAAAGTGCAAGATCGGGTAATGCTACTTCTAGAGGAAGAGAATTCAAGAAATGGAGCGAGTAGCAAGAGTGCACCTAGAGAACCGACTGGGAGACCCGAAGGTAGAGCACTCGCGAGGACTTACGCCATTTGCGCTCACGAAGAGACTTCATCCCTTAATGTGATTACGGGTACTTTTTCTCTTTATGATACTTCTATTGTTGCTTTGATTGATCTGGGATCTACCCATTCATATGTATGTTTGAAATTGGTGTCTAGTATGAATATGCCTGTCGCGTCTACAAAATTCGTGATAAAAAAGTTTTAAACCCTCTAGGTGAGCATGTGATAGTTGACCAAGTATGTAAGAATTGCCCCTTAATGATTAGAGGTCATTATTTTTCGGCTAATCTCATGCTTTTGCCATTTGATGAATTTGATATAATACTTGGTATGGATTGGTTGCCCATGCATGATGTAGTGGTAAACAGTGGACAAAAAATCATTAAATTGAAATGTAAAAGTGGTGATATCCTTCAGGTTGAATCAGATAGCTTGCTTGTAGTAATTTCTTCTGTGACTACTCAGAGATATATGAGAAAAGGTTATGAAGCATATCTTTTCTTGTGTTGAATATGAAGGAGTCTGAGTTGAAAATTGAGTCAGTGTCAGTAGTATGTGAATATCCAGATGTGTTCCCGAAAGTGTTGCCCGGATTGCCTTCAATTAGGGAAGTTGAGTTTGGCATCGAATTAGTTCCGGGCACTGCACCTATTTCGATCGCTCCGTATAAGATGGCTCTGACGGAGTTAAAGGAGTTGAAAGTCTAGTTGCAAGAATTGAAGGACAAAGGTTTCGCGAGACCCAGTTATTCTCCGTAGGGTACACCGGTGCTATTTGTGGAAAACAAAGATGGTTCAATGAGATTGTACATTGAATACAGACAACTCAATAAGGTAACTATAAAGAGCAAGTACCCCTTTCCAAGAATTGTTGACTTGTTTGACCAATTGAAGGGGGTTACTACCAATTGAGAGTCAAAGATTCAGACGTACCGAAGAATGTATTTTGGACAAGGTATGGTCACTATGAATTTTTGGTTATGCCTTTTGGTTTAATAAATGCGCCTACTATATTTATGGATTGAATGAATCGTATTTTCCGACCATACTTGGATAAATTTGTGGTTGTTTTTATTGATGATATCCTGATTTATTTTCGTGATGAGACTGAACATGCTGAACATTTGAGAGCGGTTCTGAAAACCTTGAGAGACAAATATTTGTATGCTAAGTTTAGTAAGAGTGAGTTTTGCCTTCGACAAGTCAGATTCTTAGGCCACATTGTCTAGGGTGATGGCATCCGAGTCAATCCGAGTAAGGTTTCGGCTATTGTTGAATGGAAACCATCGCAAAATGTGTCAGAGGTTAGAAGCTTTCTAGGCTTACTCGGTTATTACAGATGGTTTGTTAAAAGATTTTCTATGATTGCCACTCCGATGACGAGACTGTTACAGAAGGATGTTAAGTTCGAATGGAAGGGAAAATGCCAATAGAGTTTTGAGAAGATAAAGGCATTGTTAACTGAGGCCCTAATTTTAGTACAGCCTAAGTCGGGAAAAGAATTTGTGGTTTATAGTGATGTATCTTTAAATGGATTGGGTTGTGTGCTTATGCAAGAAGGTAAGGTGATAGCTTATGCCTCGAGGCAGCTGAAACAGCATGAGAGATTTATCCAACACACGATTTAGAGTTGGCTACCATTGTGTTTGCGTTGAAGATTTGGAGACATCATTTGTATGGTGAGAAATGTCAGGTGTATACTAACCATAAAAGTCTGAAGTATTTGATGACTCAAAAGGACTTGAACCTACAGCAACGGAGATGGCTAGAGTTGATAAAAGACTATGAGCTAGTGATTGATTATCACCCAGGAAAGGCGAACGTGGTCGCCGATGCCTTGAGTAGGAAATCCTTATTCACGATGAGGGCTATGAACACTGAGTTGGCCTTAGTAGATGATTGTTCGATTCTAGCCGAGTTGAGAGATAGACCAATATTTCTTCAAGAGATTTATAAAGCTAAACAAAGTGACGCTGAATTGCAAGCCAAAAGAGTCCAATGTGAATCGGATATAGAATTAGATTTTTAAATTAGTTCTGACGGTTGCTTAATGTTTCGAGATAGGATTTGTATTCCTAAGAATAATGAGTTAATTCAAAAGATTTTATTGAGGCCCATAGTGGTCGTTTGTATGCATCCGGGTAGTACGAAAATGTACAATGATTTGAAGAAATTTTATTGGTGGCCAAGTATGAAAAGAGATATTTTCGAGTTCGTTTTGAGATGTCTGAATTGTCAACAAGTGAAAGCTGAACACCAAGTACCTTTAGGCTTACTTCATCCTATGATGGTTCCCAAGTGGAAATGGGACCGTATTACTATGGATTTCGTGATAGGTTTGCCTTTGACGCCAAGAAAGAAAGATTTCGTATAGGTTTTGGTTGACAGATTGACCAAATTGGCTCATTTTATATTGATACGCATTGATTACTCACTTGATAAGTTAGCCAAATTGTATATTTCTAAGATTGTGAGACTTCATGGAGTACTTTTATCGATTATTTTGGATAGAGATCCGAGGTTTACTTCGCAGTTTTGGAAGAAGTTACAAGAAGCTTTGGGTAGAAAACTGAATTTTAGTACCACTTTTCACCCACAGACTAATGGATAATCCGTGAGAGTAATTCAAACACTGAAATATATGCTCAATGTTGTGTTCTTGAGTTCCAATGTAATTGGGAAAAGTACTTACCTTTGGTTGAATTTGCTTGCAACAATAGTTATCAGTCGAGCTTGAAGATGGTGCCTTATGGGGCATTGTATGAACGTAAATGTCATACACCGTTGTATTGGACTGAGCTTAAGGAGAATAAGATTCATGGAATCGATTTAGTTAAGGAAACCGAAGAAAAGGTGAAAGTAATTCGTGATTATTTAAAAGTGGCATCAGATAGACAAAAGTCGTACGCGGATTTGAAAAGAAAGGAAACTGATATTAGGACAGTGATAAAGTATTCTTGAAAGTGTCTCCATGAAAAAAGGTTTTGAGATTCGGTAGAAAAGGCAAGTTGAGTCCTTGTTATATAGAATTGTATGAGATTACTGAGAGGATAGGGCCTGTTGCTTATCGATTGGCTTTGCGGCCTTAGTTAGAAACAATTCGTGATGTATTTCATGTATCCATGTTGCATCGATATAGATCCGACCCTTCTCATGTGATTGCACTAAAAAAGGTTGAAATCAGACCGGATATGACGTATGGTGAGGAACCGGTTAAGATCTTGGCTCGGGAAGTCAGGCAATTGAGAAATAAAAGTGTTGCTCTTGTGAAAGTTTTATGGCAAAGACATGGGGTTGAAGAGGCTACATGGCAGCTCGAGGAGGCAATGAGGAAACAATACCCGAATCTTTCACCTGCAAGATTTTCGGGGACGAAAATCCCTAAGGGGGAGAATTGTAACATCCTGAATTAGGGCATAGACATAATAGTATTTTTGAGACCACAAATTCAAAATAGAAATAATTATTTTATGATTCTCATGAGGTCTATGATATGATTGCATGCTTGTGTGAATGTTTCATGAAGAAATTCTATGCATAAAATGTCCAATTGAATTTTAGGGACCAAATTGAATAAGATGCAAAACTTGCATTCTAGAAGCTTTAAGCATGAAATTACTTTAGATTATGAATTAGAAGGTCCTAATTAGCAATTTGACCAATTTCTAAAATTTTGGACAAAAATAGACATGCATAGGAAAATTTTGAAAGAAAGACCTTCAGGGCATTTTGGTCATTTGGTAATTAAAAGAATAAAAAGGGAAAATCAAAGAAAAAATGTGTCCATCTTCTCCAAGTGCTAGCCGAATTTCTCAATAGCCATAGCTAGGGTTTTGTTCAACATTTCCAAGCTTGATTGTAAGTGCTCCCTAGCCCCGTTTTTTTAATGTTCTTTGTATTTTTAAAGTCTTTGAAGCATGGTCTACCAGTTTCTAGCTATATTTTGAGCTAAATTTCATGTAAGAAATTTGACCCATGTGTAACATGAATGTATTTTATTCATTAATGGAGGAATATGAATGTTTGATGCATGATAAACATCTTTTACTAGGTGATTTTTAGTTAAAACACCTAAAAAGAGGACTTGCTTGTAAAAGTGTAAAAGTGGGTAGTAAAAATGTGAAATAAAGAAAAATGTGGGCTGAAATGAGCATGGTATAGGTTCAGCTAGGCTTGGGTAACAAAGAAGATGCATGCATTTCATTTTTAAGAGCTTAGGGACTAAATTGTAAATAAGTGAAAAGTTAGGGGTAAAAAGGTAATTTTACTAAATCATGAATTATGGATTGATTTGAATAATGATATTAATAAACAAGTTAAATTTGGCATTATAGATCAAGAGAAACGTGATACGGGTCTTGATCGAGGGAAGAATAAAGTATACGACGATTAGGCTCGATTACCACCATTTTGTTGTAAGTTCATGTGTAAATGTTGCAATGATATATCATGGTTTTAATATTTTGTTAATGTGTGAGTTTATATGATTACTTATTATATTAAGTGCGTGAATGATGTTGTAATCTATGAGCACAGGATTGTGAATGAATTCGACAAACATGAGATATCGAGAAAATCCCGTTTGAACCTTCAGAATAGTTTAGGATACCATGTGACATGTCACTAGGAACTATGTGGATATGAGCTCATGGATATATGTGTAAATACAATATGTAAATACGGGTGCTGGTCTTGTACGTCCTACCGGTAGCTGGGTAGCCTGGCACGTGTTGCGGGTACCTGTCAGCTTGTGTGAGCAGCCCGAGTAGTTACGTCCTGACTGTCAACTTGTGTGAGCAGGCCTGTGATTAGGTCGTGAGCGAGCAATATGTGATTGTGATATGAGGTAGCATATGGCTACATTTGAAGCACTATGTGCAAGTCTTCTGTGTATCCAATAATATTCCGAGTGTTCAACGGTTAAACTTGTGAGTCAATTGACAAGTAAATCAAGGAAGAGGGAATATGACATTGTGGTTTGAGTTGGTACCGGTAGGTACAATAAACTCACATGTATGAGCTCAATATGTGATGAATTTTTTTGGTCAGATTGAAAATGTGTAAGTTCTGTTTACAAATTTGAGTTATATCTATGAGTTCATAATAAAACATAAGTAAATCTATGCTATGTCACTAATGTTTATATATATATATGATTATTGTTGCTATTAATTTGCATGTGAACTTACTAAGCTTCATGCTTACTCCCCTCTATTTTCCCATATTTTTATAGTATCGCCAAGCCTACTCGGGGATAGAAGAAAGTCGGAGGCTTGATCATACTATCAACTGGACATTTGGGGTATAGTTAGTCTCAATATTTTGGGTATAGCATGTATAGGGACTTGGTCTTTTTGTTATATTTCATATTGGTCTAGTCAAATGTGTTGGCTTATAGAAATATTTGATTTATTTTGTATATGGCCATGTGATATGGTTCATGTTGATCATTTGGGTTGTAACCCTAATCAATTATACATGCATGCAATGTTTTTTTTTATTTTTGATGTGTTTGTTTGTGGATGATATGTGTGATGAATGGCACTTGTGCTAAGTGAATAAATCATGGTTAAAAGTATGCCCAATCTATGATATAATTAGGTAAATTAAAAGTAGGTTTAGCATAATTAATGAATATGAAATTGATGTGGAATGTATATGAAAGTATGATCTTTTGGATAAGCGACATGCTGTCATTACAAAGGCATGGCATAATCACATTTGTAAGTCTTTAAGTGACTAAATGTACTAGGTTGCATTTTATGTAAGATGAATGAGTAAATGAGCATTTAAGGGTGACAAATAGCTTGGAAAATAGCCTCAAATTTGTCCACACGAGTAGACACACGGGCTTGTGTCTAGGCCCTGTGTGACACACGGTCTGCCCTAGGGGCGTGTGGTTAGACCGTGTGTCCCCTGCACCCTAATTATTGCAAATAGAATGCCCAGTAGTAAACACACGAACAGAGACATGGTCGTGTGTCTCATCCGTGTGACAGGCACGGCCTTAGGACATGGGCGTGTGCCCAGGCCGTGTGAAGTCTGCACTTAATTTCGAGAATTTAACTCGCCACACGGCCTAAGCACACGGGCGTGTGACTTGGCCGTGTGACCCAAATTGTATGATGACATCATAGTTAGAGAGTTACACGGGCTAAGGACACAGGTGTGTCCCAAGCCACACAGGCGTGTGTAATCACACAGCCTGCCCACACGGGCGTGTGACTCCCAAGGTAGGAAAATTATTCTAAATTTCCCTAAAGTTTTCTAAATTGCCCTAAAGTTTTCTAAACTCCTCGGTTAATCTCAAATCACCTTCAATGTATGTTTTGGGCCTCGTAAGGCCTTATAGGGGACAATTTGCATGAAATTGAAAACTTTTAAATTTGAACGAAATTTTATGGCCTGTTTTGTGTGAATGTTTATGTTTTAGCCCGGTAATGCCTCGAACCCTGTCCCGGCGTCAGATACTGGTAATGGGTGTTACATTGCCCCAAGAAAGAGGAAATGGACCCATAAAATCAATTCCCCATACATCAAATAGTTCCACTTCTAAAATAGTTTTCAATGGCATTTCATACCTCCTCGTTTAGATTTCTAGTTCTTTGACAGCGATCGCAAGCTTGAAAAAAATTCATCAGTATCTTTAAATATGTTTGGCTAATAAAAACTAGTTTGGAGAAATTTTTTAGTAGTTCTCAAGCCCCCAAAGTTTCCTCCATACGATGCTGAATGACAATGATTTAAAATACTTTGAATCTCATCATTCGGAACACACTTTCGAATTATCTGGCCAGCACAATGTTTGAATAAAAAGGGCCCATCCCAATAATACCGCTTGGCATCATGGATAAGTTTCCTTCGTCTTTGATTGGTGAGCTCAGGTGGCAGAAATCCACTAAACAAAAAGTTTACAATATCAATATACCACAGTAATGCCATGGCAACTAACAGTTACTCATATGGGAAATCATCCTGAATGCGCTGAATATGACCATTTTTATTTCCTGCTTCAATTCAAGACAAGTGATCAACCACTTAATTTTCTGTCCCTTTCCTATCTCTAATTTCCAGATCAAATTCCTATAGTAGTAGTATCCATCGAATTAATCTCGGCTTGGCATCTTTCATGGTCACCAAGTACTTAATAGCAGAGTGGTTAGTATAAACCATCACTTTGGTGCCTACTAAATAAGCTCTAAATTTTTAGAAGGTAAATACCACAACTAACAGCTCCTTCTCAGTGGTGGTATAATTTAGCTGTTAATCTACCACTATACTGCTTGCGTAGTAGATGGCATGAAATACCCTATCCTTTCTTTGCCTAAGTATTGCCCCTACGGCAAAATCGCTAGAATCACATATAAGTTCGAAAGGTAAAGCCCAATCTGGTGTTATCACCATTGGTGTTGTGACTAGTCACTTTTTCAATTCCTTAAATGCTTGTAAACACAGCTCATCAAAATTGAAAGATCTGTTATGTTCTAACAATGTACACAGGGGTTTAGATATTTTCAAAAAAAATATATAAATCATTTATAGAATCCTGAATGGCCAAGAAAAATGTGAATATTTTTAACTGTGGAAGGTGGTGGATATTTTTCAATAACCTCAATTTGTGCTTTGTCGACGGCAATCCCTTGCCGTGAAATTTTACGTCCGAGAACAGTGCCTTCACAGACTATGAAGCGGCATTTATCCCAACTAAGAACAAGGTTGGTTTCTTCATACTGACAAAGAACTAACTCCAAATTTTTAAACAATCTTCAAAAGTATCACCAAACACCAAGAAGTCATCCATAAAAACTTCTAAAAATTTCTCCACCATGTCAAAAAATATTGCCATCATACAACGTTGAAATGTTGCAGGGGCATTGCATAATCCAAATGGAATTCGTCGAAATGGAAGAGTTCCATAAGGACATGTGAATGTGGTCTTCTCTTATTAGTAGGAGCTATGGCAATCTGGTTGTACCTCGAATAACCATCTAGAAAATAATAGAAGTGTAACAGCCCAGTTTTAGCTAAATCAAAATAGTGGTTTCGGAACCACGAATCTGAGGTCAAAATAATATTTTAATATTATTTTTGGTGTCTATAGCATGTGAAAATGTATGTGTGAAAATTTTTTGAAATAATTTTAGCGTTTAAATGCTTAGTTTGATGAAAGGACTAAATCGTGTAAAATACAAAAGTAGCATGGTATAAGTTAAGAGTGTCCATTTACTATGGTTTATTAAACCAAAGGTCCTTATAATTTTATTAGACCATTGATAGTGGGAATGGACATAAATGGGCATATATTAGGTGATTTTATAATGGTTTTAGTAAGGTTAAATGTGTAATTTAATTTATTAAGGTAATTAAAATAAAAAAAGGTTAAAATATTATCTTCATTCATCTTTGTTAACCAAAATTGAGAAAGAAGACAAGGGTTTGAAGCTTTCATGCATTCAGCACCTTGGTAGCTAGATTAAGGTATGTTCTTTGTTCGATTTTTGATGATTTTTACGATTTTTAGATCATTGCTTAGTAATCTAGCTAGCCTGTATCCTAATTTCTGAATTTGTTGATGAATTTGTGAGTTGCCATTGAGGATATCTTGATTTTTTGAATGTTGATGATGGAAAATGAATAATTGTTGATAGAGTAATATGTTTTGTTAAGTGATTTTTAAAGAAAATACAAATTAGGGATTAAATTGTGAAAAGACGAATATATGGGGTTGAAATGTGAAATAAATGTGAAATATGGATGGCTAAAGGTACTATAGTATTTTGGCACACATGGGTTTGAATTGAATTGGTGTAATTTTGTGTTTATTGAAATAAGGACTAAATTGTAAGAAATGTGAAAGTTTAAGGCCAAAGTGCAAATTTTCTTAAATATGTGTTTTTGGACCCAATTGAATGAATCAATGAATAACTGAGTTAATTTTGAATTCATATAGATCCTGAAAGAAAGAAATCGTATTTAGATCGAGGGAAATCGAAGGTTATCGAATAGTCAACCCGATACGTCAATACCTAATACGAGGTAAGTTCATATGCAACCAAATACCTTTAAATGGATTTATAAATGTTCATTTTTCATTGAATTGCTATGAATGTCGAACGAGCAATTACGAGCAAGAATCGACGAAGTTATCATATCCGAAAGTCCCATACGAACTCTAGGAATAGTATAGGATACGAATGTCATGATTACCGAGATGTGATTACATGTAAGACCATGTTTGGGACATTGGCATTGTATTGTGATTACATGTAAAACCATGTCTGGGACATTGGCATCGTTATATGATTTCGTATAAGACCTTGTCTGGGACAGTGGCATCGAAATGTGATAACATGTAAGACTATATCTAGGATATGGCATTACACGAGCTTTATTTGATTTTCGAGTATCCTTAACGATTCTGAATGGTTCAACGGGCAAAGTCAAGTCAAGAAAGAATGTGTGAAAGAGTTAAGTGACTCAGGTAAGTATAAGGTTTATACAAGTATTGAAAAGGGAAGCATTTGATGAATTCATTTATGAAATTGAATATGTATAGATTTGTGAAGGTTTGTAAGCTTATATCTATTTATTCATAAATTACTTATTTTATGGAAATGATGTTGATTCATGAGATGGTTTTATTTGAATATGGCTTACTAAGATTTTAAACCTTATTTTGAGTGTTCTTTCCCTATTTTATAGATTATTGAAGCTTGTGATATCCCGAATTACGACCTAATCGGAATAGTGGTTTTAGGATTACAAATCTGAGATAAAAATAATTATTTTATAATTATTTTGAGGTCTATTGTAACACCCTGAATTTGGGCCTAGAAGTTTTGGGCCTTGAGCATGGGAGCGGTTGAAGGCAGCTTATAATATTTTGTTGTGCATGTAAATTTCGTTAATGAAGGCTTGTTTTAGTGGTTAAGTGTGCTGAGAAGTGTTGGAGAAGTCCTGGGTTCAAACCTGGACTCTAGCTAAAATTTTGGTTTAAGGTGAATCAAACCTTGGGTGTAGTAGGTAGGCCTTAAGAATATTGTTGGAGAAATTGTGCCACAAAAATCCTTGTGGTCTAGTGGCAAAGTAGCACCACACAAGAGGCAGGAAGGTGGCGTCATAGAGTTGGCAAGGAGGTCCAGGTTTCAAAACTCATGGCAATCAAAGAGCATTTATTTTGCTAACAAGGGGCGGCAAGAGTTGGTGTTGAATTTAAACTCTGATGATGGAGGGATCCCACATCGTGAAGCTAACATAAGAGTGGATGCTGTCGGCTTTAAATAGAGAGAACCATGAGGAGAGTAAAGGTACCTTTCTTGGTTGATCCCTTTCGCTTTATGGCATGCTCGTTTGGGTTGGGCATCGGCTAAAAGTGCTCGGAGCACGGATTAACTCCAGTGTCCTATTAGATGTGTATTTCTCACTACTCTAGCTGTAGGATGGCTACTTCGGGCCGCGATGGGCTGAAAGGGGCCATGTGGGCCCAATGGGCCTACAGGCCCAATTGGATAAATTGTTTGATTGTGTAGTAAATATTGGACTAGGCTAGGTGAATCTCATATCTGTGGCTAGATTTGGGCTAAAAGGGCCACACGAGCGTGTGGGACCATTTGGGTCGAGAATGGGCTTTAGGCCCATTCGTATTGTTATCCCTGTTTAGAATAGTTTAGCTTGCCAAGTTACTGAAATACACCTGTAGGGTAAAATTATTGAAATACCCCTATAGGGGAGAATTACTGAAATACCCCTGTAGGGAAGAATTACTGAAATACCCCTGTAGGGTAAAATTACTGAAATACCCCCGTAGGATAGAATTACTGAAATACCCTTGTAGGGTAAAAATATCGAAATACCCCTGTAGGGTAGAATTACCGAGATACCCTTGTGGGGTAAAATTACCATTTTTCCTCTAGGGTGTTAATGACCGTTTTGCCCTTATGGGCAAGTGACTGACTTGGACTGTGTGGTTGACGGATTTGATTGTGAATATATGTTGGTGATATGAATGACTTGACTGTGATTGTTTGATTCAAATATGGGCATGACATTCTACATACATGACATGTTGCATGGGTTGGGATTTTGTACGAAGGAAGATATGATCTGTTAGGATCGCATGGTTGCTTGACGACTGTGGATCCACTGAAGGCTTAAGAGCCGTATATTCGTACTGATTTGATAAGGTCACACAGGTCACCCGAGACGACTGTGGACCGATCGGTGGCTAAGTGCTGATCATGTTACAGAAGGCTGTGTGCCGTTATTGTGGGCTTCGTATCGATATTGTAGGCTTCGTGCCGATTATAGACCCGTTATCGATGGCTTTGTGCCACGTATTCTGTTAAGTGGCTTTGCCATATTATCTGATCCTGGTGGCTCTTCCACAATATTCTATTATTAGTAGCTTTGCTGCATATTGGTGTGTGGGCTGGATGGGTTGAGTTATTCCCCACATAGTGTGATGGGCTAGTACGGGTGGTGTGATGGCTGGATTGGGCTGGGATTGCATTCACATTCGATTGATTGATTACATTACGATCTCGATTACGATTACGTCACCTAATTCGATTCGATTCGATTACGATTACATCACCGATTCGATTCGATTCTCATTTTGATTCTAGTTCTGATAATGTTTCTTATTCTGTAATGGGCTAAGGTCGATCTGGTACTATCTTTTATAATATGCTAAGGCCCAATTGATATTGAAACTGTAAGTAGGGCTGGGGCCAGACTTTTAATTCTTTCATATGACTGACTGTTCCTTTTATATAGTAGGGGATTTCACATTGAGTTTTCATAAACTCACACCGTTTATTAACCTTTCAGGTAATTTCCAGCCTTAGACGGATCAGAGCTGCGAGGGGCTCGGAGGAAGCCACCCACACTGTTTATGTTACAGTTTTGATTATTACTTTTAAATGTTTTTATGTGGGTTGTAGTAAAGCCGTTGGAATTTTCTGGATTTCAAATTTGGAATTTTATTTATTATTCTTATAATTGCTAGTATTAGAACACGGTTTTCCAAAGCAACTACTGTTGTTCAAAACATCACGTATCCATAATTGTTTTTAAATTAAGCTTCCGCAACTACCAAGATTTTTACAAAGTTGTTAATAATGTTATTCAGCTGAGGTTTTCTAACAAGGTTTAAAAAGGGTATAAGTTTTTAATTATTAAGAAAGGTTTTTAATGGAAACATGGTTTTCGAAAAACACTTCAATGTGACATGCCAGATTCGAGTCAAACTTCCAGGCTGGGTTTAGGGTGTTACATTTAGTGTATCAGAGCCTGAGTTGCAACAACTCGATTGTGGATTGGGTTTTCAAAGGTTGAATTTCAAAAAATTATTTTCAACCACGTGCTCTATTTGAAGTATTTCTTTTAACAAACGTGGCACACCGAGTCTCCAGCACCGAATCCGTAAGTCTTCTGAATACTTTTGTCTGTTTAGAAATTGAAATACTATGATTCCTTAGATATTGGTCTGAATTTAAATTTGGTATTTATTTTATGTGGATGTGATGTTTGGATATAGAAATTGTATATATGTGTGATAAATATGTGTCTGCTTCAGTGAATAAGTGTTGTATGTATGAGATGTTTCTAGTTCTAATTGAAGTGTGATAGTGATAGTTGGATCAGAGTGCGCAGCGGTAGTGTAGTGGGGTAGATGTTACACGACTACCCTGTTAGATGGAAATTTCGGGGACGAAATTTCTTTAAGGGAGGTAGAATTGTAACACCCTGAATTTGGGCCTAGAAGTTTTGGGCCTTGAGCATTGGAGCGGTTGAAGGAAGCTTATAATATTTTGTTATGCATGTAAATTTCGTTAATGAAGGCTTGTTTTAGTGGTTAAGTGTGCTGAGAAGTGTTGGAAAAGTCCTGGGTTCAAACCTGGACTCTAGCAAAAATTTTGGTTTAAGGTGAATCAAACCCTGGGTGTAGTAGGTAAGCCTTAAGAATATTGTTGGAGAAATTGTGCCACAAAAATCCTTGTGGTCTAGTGACAAAGTAGCGCCACATAAGAGGCAGGAAGGTGGCGTCATAGAGTTGGCAAGGAGGTCCAGGGTTCAAAACTCATGGCAATCAGAGCATTTATTTTGCTAACAAAGGGCAGTAAGAGTTGGTGTTGAATTTAAACTCTGATGATTGAGGGATCCCACATCGGGAAGCTAACATAAGAGTGGATGCGAAGCTGGCTTTAAATAGAGAGAACCATGAGGAGAGTAAAGGTACCTTTCTTGGTTGATCCCTTTCGCTTTATGGCGTGCTCGTTTGGGTTGGGCATCGGCTAAGAGTGCTCGGAGCACGGATTAGCTCCAGTCTCCTATCAGGTGTGTATTTCTCACTACTCTAGCTGTAGGATGGCTACTTCGAGCCGCGATGGGCTGAAAGGGGCCATGTGGGCCCAATGGGCCTATAGGCCCAATTGGATAAGTTGTTTAATTGTGTAGTAAATATTGGACTAGGCTAGGTGAATCTCATATCTGTGGCTAGATTTGGGCTAAAAGGGCCACACGAGCGTATGGGACCATTTGGGCTGAGAATGGGCTTTAGGCCCATTCGTATTGTTATCCCTGTTTAGAATAGTTTAGTTTACCAAGTTACTGAAATACCCTTATAGGGTAAAATTATTGAAATACCCCTGTAGGGTAGAATTACTGAAATACCCCTGTAGGGTAGAATTACTGAAATACCCTATGTAGGGTAGAATTACTAAAATACCCCGGTAGGGTAGAATTACCAAAATACCCTTGTAGGGTAAAAATACCGAAATACCCCTGTAGGGTAGAATTACCGAGATACCCTTGTGGGGTAAAATTACCATTTTACCCCTAGGGTGTTAATGACTGTTTTGCCCTTGTGGGCAAGTGACTGACTTGGACTGTGTAGTTGACGGATTTGATTGTGAATATATGTTGCTGATATGAATGACTTGACTGTGATTATTTGATTCAAATATGGGCATGACATTCTGCATACATGACATGTTGCATGGGTTGGGATTTTGTACGGAGGAAGATCTGATCTGTTAGGATCGCATGGTTGCTTGACGACTGTGGATTCACCGAAGGCTTAAGAGCCGTATATTCGTACTGATTTGATAAGGTCACACGGGTCGCCCGAGATGATTGTGGATCGATCGATGGCTGAGTGCCGATCATGTTACCGAAGGCTGTGTGCTGTTATTGTGGGCTTCGTACCGATTATAGACCCATTATCGATGGCTTTGTGCCACGTATTCTGTTAAGTAGCTTTGCCACATTATCTGATCCTGGTGGCTCTGCCACAATATTCTGTTATTAGCAGCTTTTTTGTATATTGGTGTGTGGGCTGGGTGGGTTGAGTTATTCCCCACATGGTGTAATGGGCTGGTACGGGTGGTGTTATGGCTGGATTGGGTTGGGATTATATTCACATTCTGATTCTGATTCTGTTACCTGATACTGATTCTAATTCTGTCACCTAATTCTAATTCTGATTCTGTCACTTGATTCTAATTCTGATTCTCATTTTGATTCTAGTTCTGATAATGTTTCTTATTTTGTAATGGGCTAAGGCCCATCTGGTACTATCTGTTATAATGGGCTAATGCCCAATTGATACTGAAATTGTAAGTAGGGCTGGGGCTAGACTTTTAATTCTTTTATATGACTGACTGTTTCTTTTATATAGTAGGGGATTTCACACTGAGTTTTCGTAAACTCACCCTGTTTATTAACCTTCGTAATTTCCAATTTAAATGGATCAGAACTACGAGGGGCTCGGAGGAAGCCACCCACACTGTTTATGTTACAGTTTTGATTATTACTTTTAAATGTTTTTATATGGGTTGTAGTACAGCCGTTGTAATTTTCTGGATTTCAAATTTGGAATTTTATTTATTGTTCTTATAATTGCTAGTATTAGAACACGGTTTTCCAAAGCAACTACTGTTGTTCAAAACATCACGTATCCGCAATTGTTTTTAAATTAAGCTTCCGCAACTACCAAAATTTTTACAAAGTTGTTAATAATGTTATTCAGCTGAGGTTTTCTAACAAGGTTTAAAAAGGGTATAAGTTTTTAATTATTAAGAAGGGTTTTTAATGGAAACATGGTTTTCGAAAAACACTTCAATGTGACACGCCAGATTCGAGCCAAACTTCCAGGCCAGGTTTGGGGTGTTACATCTATGATATGATTTCATGATTGTGTGAAAGTTTCGTGAAGAAATTCTATGCATAAAGTGCTTAATTTGAAATTTGGGACTAAATTGAATAAGTTACAAAACTTGCATTCTAGAAGTTTCTAGTATGAAATTGCTTTGGAATATTAAGTAAGAGGCCTTAAATAGAAATTTGACCAATTTCTAAGTTTTTGGACAAAAATTGGACATGGATGGAATTTTTGAAAGTTTAGTAAGGAAGGGCATTTTGGTCATTTGGATTTTAATGAATTAAAATGGGAAAAATCAAGCAAAAATCCATTCATCTTCTTCATGTTGCTCCAAATTTTACTTGCTACCATAGCTAGGGTTTCTTCAACTTCTAAGCTCAATAGTAAGTCAATCTTAGCCCCGTTTTTAATGTTCTTTACATTTTTGAAATTCTCGTAGCTCGGTTTACCTATTTCTACCAATATTTTGAGCTAGGGTTTATATTTAAAAATTTACCCATGAATGATATGCATGAAATTTGATGTTTTATGGTAGAATATGAAGCTTGAGATTGTGTTAATGTAACGACCTGATTTTTGGGCCTAAAAGTATTGGGCCTTGAGTCTGGGTTCGGGTAGAAGACAGCTTGAATAATTTGGATGTTGTCATTATTATTATTATTATTATTATTATTATTATTTCATATATTTAGTGTAGTAATTAAATAAATTACGAAGGGTTTATGGTGTGGGAAAAAGGTCCAGGGCTCGGCCTATAGCTTTAGCAAAATTCTTAAATTTTGTCTCTTAAGGAAATCTGGGCAGTAGGCCTTATTAATAACTTGGGTCTGAGTATGTTGGTGGGCCTTTAAAAGGCCCAATAGTAAATTTAATTCGAGGCAATTCCTGAATTTTAATTTTGGGAGAGAGGGTTCTGGCGATATGGGCTTTTAAAGTTGAGGTGGTAAAATAGGACACAAAAAGATCTGTGGTAAAGTGGCATGTGGCGCCACCTAGGTGTTTGGGGAGTGACGTGTGGATGATTAGGGGGAGCCAGAGTTCAAGTCACAAGGTAAGCGTGTTGTTACTTTTATTTTTGTATGCATGTGCTGGGCATGTGATAGAGCTTAAGTGGAAATTCGGCTAAGGCTTTAGGAAGGTTGGGCCGTGGGTCTGAATGGCCATTAGGGCAAGCTTTATTTTTTTTTTGTTTTGCCGAATTAGGGTTAGCCACCTAGAGCCTTCACTTTCATTCTATTCTCTTCTCAGTGTCGCAAAAAGCCAAAAAACGCAAAGTTAGATCTCCTGAGTGCCGAATTCTTCCTTCTCTTCTCCTCTCTTCTTCTATTTTTTTCCTCATTCTTTTCTTCTCTGGCCGAAACATTCCTACCATTCTACTCATCTCCTCTTTCATTCCCATTCTTTTCTAAACCTCTATAGCTGATTGCCATAAAAGCCAAAATCCTAAAAGTTGCTTCTTGTGCCTATTTCTTCTAGTCAAAATCCTCCTATTTTCTTCATCTCTTTTGGCCGATTTTCACATCCTCTAAACCTCAACCCCTTTCGGCAATACCACTACAAAAACCACCATACCAAATCATCTTCCTCTTCACAGTTCCAAAAGCTGAAAACACCATAGTTTTTAGGGACGTATAGCTGAATCTTTAGATCTCTAAGATTCAATTTCTACTAGTGTTTAAGGGCTAGATCTGCATCAAATCTGAGTAGAAACTGAAGTGGAATCGTTTTGGTTGAAAGAACTTGAGGTAGGTACTCAAATCTATTCTTTATTTCGGGTTTTAGAAAAGTCGAAATCCCTAAAGGCATAGGGAGGCTATCGATTGGAGCTTAAGGCTCTAAGGGTTGTAACAATTGATTTGTTTTGGTGTTAGTGTGACCCAGAGGCTGCTGATCGAAGGCTTGGACAAGTGGAACGACTAGATCTAGATCTAGTCTCTAGTTTTGGCAAAGGTAGGATCTCAAGGGCCATAGGTATTGATGGCCGATTATGGTAAGTAAGTTTCTGATGGTTGCCATTGTATTTTGGAACTGATATGTCTAATGACGATTGTAGGATATCGTGGGAGATTTTGGTAGCAGTTTTCACAAATCAGGTGTGTAAACGACACCCACTCATAGATTAGATCAGCAAAAGCCGAAAAGCCGAAATGCCGAAAAGCTGGCCTTTTGTGAACTTGCAAGCGTGCGAGTGCTCGTGAGATGGTTTGGTTGTTAATTTTGGTAATCACAAGTGGTATGATTGCAGAGTGCGCAATTTCGTGCACTTCGGTATATTTGGGCTTAATGGGCCGAAATCGGGTTAATGGGCCAACGAGCCCAATTCAGTAAAAACGCTCGGTAAGTGTTTCTGTTAATGTGTTAATGGCTGTAATATGAGTGTAAACCCTAAATAGTTAAATTTACTAAAATACCCCTAAGTATGAAAATTACCATTATACCCCTAGGTGCAAAATTACCATTATACCCCTAGGGATAATTTTGACTAAAATGCATGATATTCTGATTATGTTTGTTGTATTCCATGACATGTATATCTGTTGCATGGGATATGGGTTGTATTGATGGAGGAAGCGTTCTAGTGGCTCTGCCACAAATATCTGTTTCTGGTAGCTCTGCCACAAATATTCTGCTCGGTGGCTCGCCATAATATCTCAGATCTGGTGACTCACACAATATTTGTTCTGGCAGCCATGCTGCAAATTTTGTGACGTGTAGCGGATGGGTGGGTCGAGTAGTCTCCCCACATGGTGTAAGGTTTGTGACAGCCCTAAAGTGACCCTAGTGGGAAAGCGGTTTCGAGACCGCTAAACCGAGTCACCAAATTATTTGAATATGATATCTATTGTCTAAAATATGTGATTATGAATGTGTGAAAGTTTTAAGCTTTGATTTAGTAAATTGCATGTGAAATTAGTCAATAGGACTTATGTGTGACACTTTCGAAATGTAATAGGTAAATCTATAAGGATCTATTAGTGCACGTAATCAAAGGGGTGGACTTGCATGTCAATTTCCCCCTTTTTATTTGCTAGTGGCCGACCATGACAAAGGATGATGGGCAAAACATGTCATAAAACATGTTGTGACAATGGTGTATGTTAGGAAAAATAAAATAAGGAGTATGGGTAATAAAGAAATGGAAGAAAAAAAAAAGAATGGTGTGAGTGTTCCCCCATTGCAGTGAGTTGAGGGAAAGAAAAGGAAAAAAATTTGTTCATCCTTTTTTCATTTCTTTGGGCCGAAAATTCTAAGGAAGAATGGAGGAGTTCTTGCTTCATGTTTGGTTTGGAAGAGGATCAGGAGGAGGTTTGGCCATACTTGTATCTAGATTAAGGTATGTTTGAGGTTGTGCCATGAGATTCATGCATGTTTTTAGTTGCTAGCTTGAGTTCTAATTAGCCCATGGTTCAAATCTTTGCTATGTCATGGGGATGATATTCGGCCAAGGTGGATTTTGTGTTAATGCCATTGCATGCTAAATATGAAGCTTGATAATGATACATGTGATGGTGGATTGATGACTCTTGGATTTTCTTTTTAGCATTTTTGAGTGAGACATTAAGTTCTTTGTTTAACCATGACCGAAATCGAAATGGTATGGTGTTGTGATGTATTCGGCCATGGTATATCCATAAGTATGATTTATGCTTATTGCATGGTAGGTAAGATTTGTGTTTTGGATTTATGTTCATGTTTAGTTATAAACAACTTTGAGATTCGGCTCTTGCACACATATATATATATATATATGTTTGCACATGACGATTGGTATGACATATACAATATCTCAAGGTATATACTTACATATGATGGTGTTTTGGTTATGGAGTACATGATGGATGCGTATTGAGTTATAATATGTAATGCATTAGTTAGTAAAAGGTATGCCATTTGTGTGTGGTATTGAGTATATAATTGGCCTCAACATAGACATGCATAATCGGCCACATGAATGAGTACATAGGTTGATGTGTTGTTCGCCATAGGTAAGCATATTGAAGGCTTTATCTTGACTTAGAAAATTCGCTAAGGAGAGTATTAACTAATGTGTTGAGTTTGATTCATGATTCCGCATATATGTGACTTTAATGTCTAATGAATATATGTGGGCTAAGTACCTTGAGTTCCTCTATTCGATGCTCAAATGATTAAATCAATTTATTTGTTAAATTAAGCTCAAGAGCAAAGGGAACTAAATCCGATAAAGGGAAGGAAAAAGTGGTCGAATAGCCATCGAATCGCTCGACAACATCCGAGGTAAGTTTTCGAGTAATGGAATTTAAATTATGATTCGGTTAGATTATGTTTTAAGTAAATCAAAATCATGCTCTTGTATGTGGCTATTGAGCGAAATTGTAAATGCGATAAGTGTCTTGTGTTTGAGCTTTGGTAATGAAAATGAAATATGAATGTGTCATGATTTATTGATATATGAGCATGGTTACTCGAATGTATCCGGCTAAGTCCCAAGGCTTTTGTGCTAGCGACTACATCCGGACTAAGATCCAAGGCATTTGTGCTAGTAACTATATCTCGGCTAAGTCCCAAGGCATTTATGCTAGTGACCATATCCGCTAAGACCAAGGCCTTGGGCGAGTGGTTATATCCGCTAAACCTCAAGATGCTTGATTTGGGAATGAGCGATCTTGCTGTAAAATTTAAATTAATACGCCGTAAAATCCCAAATGATGAGGTATGTTTCGTGTGTGCTTTGAATTAGTTGATCCTTACAAATTTGTATTCGCCACCAATAAATGAGCTACCGCCTTTGGCTAAGTTGATCTTTTGTGTATGAACATAAGGGTTGGTAATGTGACGTAAGTATGATATTGAGAATTTGTGCATATGAAATTATCCGCTTAGCTACATGAATGCTATACTTTTGTTGTGTCGAATCCTTGCTCAAAACTTACTAAGCATAAATTGCTTACTCCGCTTCTTTGCTTCTTTGTTTTATAGATTTTGGCTCGTCACCATCGGACTCGGATTTTGGAAGTCGAAGTCTCCCACACTATCAAAGCCCCTTTTGGTACAATTTTGGTTGAACTTTGAAATGGCATGTATAGGACTACCCTTCTTGTTGTTGGTCATGTACCCATGGATTTTGTGTAAATTTGGATAGCCATGCGAAAATGGCTTATATACGTTTTTAGCATAGTACTATAATCGTTTTGTATGTTGATCACTAAGAGGTATGGAAATGTTTGGAAATGATTAGCCATTGGAATGGTTAATCATGATTATACTTTGTGCTATGTATGCAAAAAGGGCTAATTGAATCATGGAAATTATGAAATAGGTAAAGTCTACCTTAAAGGCAGATGCTGACAGCAGCATCGATGTGGATGTGAAAAATCACTAAAAATAGTAGGAACGGAATTAAATAGTGAATAAATTATGTAAATGAACCCTGATGAATCTACGTTCATATGGAAGAAACGAAATGGTCATATGAGTTGTATGTTAAGAGATATTTAGGTTTTCGTGAAATAGGGCCAGAACGATTTCTGGATTCCCTGTTCTGATTTTGGAAATTAATTATAAATTAACCAGAGATAATTAGGAGTCATGCCATATATGTATAGATTCCTATTTGAGTCTAGTTTCTATAGAAACAAACGACATCAGTATTGAAGCCCTGTACAGGGAGATATCCAAGTTGTAATGCACGAAGGACAGTGTAGTCGATCCCTATAACATGGGAGACTTTAACTAATAAACTGTACTAATTGGCCCGACCAAAAATTCTAGAAAAAAATTTGTAGATCCATATATGAGTCTAGTTTCAGGGAAAAATCACGAAACTGATTTTCGAGTTGTGGAACTCAAGATATGATTTTTAAGGTGACAAGTGACACCGTTAGCCACCGTCTGAAATTTTTAAATGGACTGTGAAAATAAATATATTATGTCCATTAGCACCTCGTGTTCGACTCCGGCCACGGTCTCGGGTACGGGGTGTTACAATTAAATTGGTATCAGAGCTACGGTTTAGTCGATTCTAGGACTACCGTAATGCGTTTGGGAATAGCTATACATGCCATTTTATGTGATTATTTGATAGTGTGGTGATTTCTGACATTTGCAAATGTGTTTATATATAGTAATGGATCCCGATCCCGACCGAAGCGGTAGTGATGATCTTGAGAGTGTAGCGCTGCTCCCTTTAAGGGACAGCGCCATGGACTCTTAACCTAATGCTAGTAATCCAAATGATGAAGCTACACAAGCTTTCTATAGCGTGATGAATGATTGGTTCAACCAATACATTCGAACTAATACGGCTGTTCCACAACCTCCATTCCCGACAAATACCACCCCTGCACCTACAATGCCTCCGAGAATCGACCAAATAAGGTCAAATAAGCCCCAGTTGATAGAATCCAAAACACGGGCTATCAATTTAAGGCTACGGATAGCGATGATGCCGAGCAAGCTGAATTTTGGTTGGACAACACTATTCGGGCACTCGATGAGCTATCTTGCACACCCGATGAGTGCCTAAAGTGTACTATCTCCTTACTACGTGATTCTGCCTACTATTGGTGGAATACGTTGACTTCTGTTGTGCCTAGAGAGCAAGTAACTTGGGAGTTTTTCCAAACCGAGTTTCGGAAAAAGTATATCAGTCAGAGATTCATTGACCAAAAACAGAAGGAATTTCTTGAACTCAAACAAGGTTCCATGTCGGTTATCGACTATGAACGAAAATTTGTGAGGCTTAGCCGGTACGCGCGAGAATGCATTTCTTCAGAAGCTGTGATGTGTAAACGCTTCGAAGATGGACTGAATGATGATATAAAGTTGTATGTTGGCATTTTAGAAATCCGAGAATTTTTGGTGCTTGTCGAGCGAGCTTGCAAAGCCGAGGAGCTCAGTAAGGAGAAAAGGAAAGCTGATGTGGGGGCAAAGGAGTTTCGTAAGAGATCATCAGGAAAGCCCTTTCAACAGTCATCGAAGAAATTTAGAGATGATCTAGGCCGATCTAGAGACACTTCGGGCTTTTCTAGACGAGATCGCGATCGACCCTCTGTGAGCACACGGGTCACTTCGATCGCTAGTGTTGGAAATGATCGTCGAGACAGAGCGGAGTGCCGTGATTGTGGTAAATGGCATTCGGGAGTTGTAGATTCCATGACCGCCTCGTTACAAGTGCGGATCGCTTGACCACTTCATTAAAGATTGCCCGAGGTTGTCGAATGAATGTAAATCAGAGTGGGAAACCGGGTGCTACCACTACTCGAGGTAGACCATCAAGAAATACGGGCAATGCTAGTGGTGGTCAGAGAGGATCTAGAGATGCTACGACCAGATCCGAGGCTCGCGCTCCTGCTAGGGCTTATGCTATACGCGCACGCGAGGATGCTTCCTCGCTAGATGTTTTTACCGGTACTTTTACTCTCTTTGATACTAATGTGATTGCTTTGATTGACCCTGGTTCTACTCATTCTTATATATGCAAAACCTTAGCATCCAGTAAGACTTTACCTATTGAGTCTACTGAGTTCGTAATTCGGGTGTCAAGTCCCTTGGGTCGTTACGTGCTTGTCGACAAAGTGTGTAAGAAATGTCCCTTAGTAATTTGAGGTTCCTGTTTTCCGGCGGACTTGATGCTTTTGCCATTTGATGAATTTGATGTTATTCTTGGTTTGGATTGGTTGATCGTGCATGATGCGGTTGTGAATTGCAAAAGCAAGACTATGGATTTGAGGTGCGCAAATAACGAGATGATCCGAGTTGAGTCTACGGACTTAAAGGGGTTGCCAGCTGTAATATCATCAATGTTGGCCCAGAAATATGTAAGAAAGGGGTGCGAAGCATACCTTGCGTATGTACTTGATGATAAGGAGTTAGAAATAAAACCCGAATCTGTACCGGTGGTTTGTGAATACCCGGATGTTTTTCCCGAAGAATTACCGGGTTTGCCACCTGTTCGGGAGATAGAGTTTGGTATTGAGCTTGTACCTAGGACTACGCCGATTTTGATAGCTCCGTATCGTATGGCACCAACCGAGTTAAAAGAGTTGAAAGCTCAGTTGCAAGAATTGACGGATAGAGGTTTCGCCGACCAAGTTTCTCACCTTGGGTGCACCAAATTGTTTGTGAAAAGAAGGACGGAACCATGAGGTTGTGCATTGACTATCGTCACCGAATAAAGTGACGATAAAGAATAAATATCCGCTATCACGTATTGATGATTTGTTTGATCAACTAAAGGGAGCCTCGGTGTTTTCAAAGATAGATTTGAGATCGGGTTATTATCGATTCATGGATTCAAGATTCGGATGTACCCAAACGCTTTCGAACGAGGTACGGTCACTACGAAGTTCTTAGTGATGCCGTTCGGGCTCACTAATGCCCTACGGTATTTATGGATTTGATGAATCGGATCTTGAGATGATTTGGACCGGTTCGTAGTTGTGTTCATTGACGACATCTTGGTCTATTCAAAAGATGAGACCGAACATGCCGAGCACTTGAGATTAGTGTTGCAAATTTTACGGCATAAGCGCTTATATGCTAAGCTCGATAAGTGTGAGTTCGTTAAGAGAGGTTAGCTTCTTGGGCCATGTGGTATCTCATGACGGTATTCGAGTTGACCCGAGCAAAATTTCAGCCATACTTAACCGGAAGCCTCAGAAATATTATCGAGGTTCGAGTTTTTGGGACTCGGTTACTACCGACGGTTTGTAAAAGGTTTCGATGATAGCCACACCCATGACGGCTACTTCAAAAGATGTTAAGTTCGAATGGACGAAAAATGTCGAAAAGTTTTGATCAACCGAAAACTTATTTGACTAAGCTCCAATTTTAGTGCAACATGAATCGTGCAAAGAGTTTGTCATCTATAGTGACGCCTCCCTACTTGGGTTAGGTTGCGTATTGATGCAAGAAGGTCGACTTGTGGCCTATGCATCGAGACAATTAAAGCCACATGAGAAAAATTATCCGACCCATGATCTCGAATTAGTCGCCATCGTATTCGCTTTGAAAATATGGCGACATTACTTATTTGGTGAGAAGTGCCATGTATTTTCGGATCACAAAAGTCTCAAATATTTGATGACTCAAAGAGACTTGAATCTGCGACAAAGACGTTGGCTCAAGTTGTTAAAAGATTATGAGCTTGTCATTGATTATCACCCGGGAAAGGCTAATGTGGTTGCGGACGCCTTAAGCCGAAATCACCGCTTGCTTTACTGACGATGAATGTACACTTGTCTATTCTACCCGACAATGTGTTAGTAGCCGAATTAAAGGCCAAACCATTATTGATTCATTAAATTCGTGAAGCTCAGAAAGTCGAGGATGAGTTGGTTGCAAAACGGGCTGAATGTGTTCCGAATGTGGAATCGGAGTTTCAAATTGATGATGACGATTGTTTGAGGTACAGAAATCGGTTGTGTGTTCCAAGAAATTCAGAACTCATTTCGATGATTCTGAATGAAGCTTATTATAGCCGAATGTCAATTCACCCGGGGAGTACGAAAATGTACAACGATCTGAGACGTCAGTTTTGGTGGCATGGTATGAAACGAGACATTTCCGATTTTGTTTCGAAGTGTTTAATATGTCAGCAAGTAAAGGCAGAACATCAAGTGCATACGGGTTTACTTCAGCCGATCATGATACCTGAATGGAAATGGGAACGAGTCACGATGGATTTTGTATCTGGGTTGCCAGTGTCGGCAAGTAAGAAAGATGCGATTTGGGTCATTGTTGATAGACTGACTAAGTCAGCTCACTTTATCCCCGTACATACGGATTTTTCATTGGATAAACTAGCTGAATTGTATATTTCTCAGATTGTGAGATTACACGGGGTACCTATTTCTATCGTGTCGGATAGAGATCCGAGATTCACCTCGCGATTTTGGAAGAAATTGCAAGAAGCTTTGGGTACCAAGCTGCATTTTAGCACCGCTTTTCATCCACAAACCGATGGTCAATCTGAGCGGATAATTCAGATACTTGAGGATATGTTGAGATGTTGCATCCTCGAGTTTAGTGGTTCATGGGAACGGTATTTACCTTTGATTGAATTCGCTTACAACAATAGTTTTCAATCAAGTATTAAGATGGCACCTTACGAGGCCTTGTACGGGCGTAAATGCCGTACACCATTGTTTTGGACCGAGCTCGGTGAAAGTAAAATTTTCGGAGTTGATTTGATTAAAGATGCTGAACGGAAAGTAAAAGTAATCCGTGAAAGTCTGAAGGCGCCACAGATCGCCGTAAGTCGACGCGGATCTCAAACGAAAAGACATTGAGTATCGTGGGAGACAAAGTGTTTCTTAAAGTTTCACCTTGGAAAAAGATACTCAGATTTGGGCGTAAGGGCAAATTGAGTCCGAGGTTCATCGGGCCATATGAAATATCTGAACGAGTCGGTCCAGTTGCGTATCGATTGATTTTGCCCCCTGAACTTGAAAAGATTCACGACGTCTTTCATGTTTCGATGCTTCAACGTTATAGATCCGATCCTTCACACGTGATTAATCCATCAGAAGTTGAAATTCAATCTGACTTGAGTTATGAAGAAGAACCGATTCGTATCCTAGCTCGTGAAGTGAAAGAGTTGCGAAACAAAAGGGTTCTGTTAGTAAAGGTGTTATGGCTCAAACACGGAGTCGAAGAAGCTACTTGGGAAATCGAGAATGCCATGAAAGAACGATACCCAAACTTATTTACCAGTAAGATTTTCGGGGACGAAAATTTCTTAAGTGGGGGAGAGTTGTGACAGCCCTAAAGTGACCCTAGTCGGAAAGCGGTTTCAGGACCGCTAAACCGAGTCACCAAATTATTTGAATATGATATCTATTGTCTAAAATATGTGATTATGAATGTGTGAAAGTTTTAAGCTTTGATTTAGTAAATTGCATGTGAAATTAGTCGATAGGACTTATGTGTGACACTTTCAAAATGTAATAGGTAAATCTATAAGGATCTATTAGTGCACGTAATCAAAGGGGTGGACTTGCATGTCAATTTCCCCCTTTTTATTTGCTAGTGGCCGGCCATGACAAAGGATGATGGGCAAAACATGTCATAAAACATGTTGTGACAATGGTGTATGTTAGGAAAAATAAAATAAGGAGTATGGGTAATAAAGAAATGGAAGAAAAAAAAGAATGGTGTGAGTGTTCCCCCCATTGTCGTGAGTTGAGGGAAAGAAAAGAAAAAATTTGTTCATCCTTTTTTCATTTCTTTGGGCCGAAAATTCTAAGGAAGAAGGAAGGAGTTCTTGCTTCATGTTTGGTTTGGAAGAGGATTAAGAGGAGGTTTGGCCATACTTGTATCTAGATTAAGGTATGTTTGAGGTTGTGCCATGAGATTCATGCATGTTTTTAGTTGCTAGCTTGAGTTCTAATTAGCCCATGGTTCAAATCTTTGCTATTTCATGGGGATGATATTCGGCCAAGGTGGATTTTGTGTTAATACCATTGCATGCTAAATATGAAGCTTGATAATGATACATGTGATGGTGGATTGATGACTCTTGGATTTTCTTTTTAGCATTTTTGAGTGAGACATTAAGTTCTTTGTTTAACCATGACCGAAATCGAAATGGTATGGTGTTGTGATGTATTCGGCCATGGTATATCCATAAGTATGATTTATGCTTATTGCATGGTAGGTAAGATTTGTGTTTTGGATTTATGTTCATGTTTAGTTATAAACAACTTTGAGATTCGGCTCTTGCACACATATATATATATATATATATATGTTTGCACATGACGTATTGGTATGACATATACAATATCTCAAGGTATATACTTACATATGATGGTGTTTTGGTTATGGAGTACATGATGGATGCGTATTGAGTTATAATATGTAATGCATTAGTTAGTAAAAGGTATGCCATTTGTGTGTGGTATTGAGTATATAATTGGCCTCAACATAGACATGCATAATCGGCCACATGAATGAGTACATAGGTTGATGTGTTGTTCGGCCATAGGTAAGCATATTGAAGGCTTTATCTTGACTTAGAAAATTCGGCTAAGGAGAGTTTTAACTAATGTGTTGAGTTTGATTCATGATTCCGTACATATGTGACTTTAATGTCTAATGAATATATGTGGGCTAAGTACCTTGAGTTCCTCTTTTCGATGCTCAAATGATTAAATCAATTTATTTGTTAAATTAAGCTCAAGAGCAAAGGGGAACTAAATCCGATAAAGGAAAGGAAAAAGTGGTCGAATAGCCATCGGAATCGTTCGACAACATCCGAGGTAAGTTTTCAAATAATGGAATTTAAATTATGATTCGGTTAGATTATGTTTTAAGTAAATCAAAATCATGCTCTTGTATGTGGCTATTGAGCCAAAATTGTAAATCTGGCTGTCTTGTGTTTGAGCTTTGGTAATGAAAATGAAATATGAATGTGTCATGATTTATTGATATATGAGCATGGTTACTCGAATGATATCCGGCTAAGTCCCAAGGCTTTTGTGCTAAGCGACTACATCCGGACTAAGATCCAAGGCATTTGTGCTAGTAACTATATCCGGCTAAGTCCCAAGGCATTTATGCTAGTGACCATATCCGGGCTAAGACCAAGGCCTTGGCGAGTGGTTATATCCGCTAAACCCGAATATGCTTGATTTGGGAATGAGCGATCTTGCTGTAAAATTTAAATTAATACGCTCGTAAAATCCCAGCGATGAGGTATGTTTCGTGTGTGCTTTGAATTAGTTGATCCCTTACAAATTTGTATTCGCTCAGTCAATAAATGAGCTACCGGCCTTTGGCTAAGTTGATCTTTTGTGTATGAACATAAGGGTTGGTAATGTGACGTAAGTATGATATTGAGAATTTGTGCATATGAAATTATCCGTTTAGCTACATGAATGCTATACTTTTGTTGTGCTGGAATCCCTTGCTCAAAACTTACTAAGCATAAATTGCTTACTCCGTTTCTTTGTTTCTCTGTTTTATAGATTTTGGCTCGTTAGCTATCGGACTCGGGATTTTTGGAAGTCGAAGTCTCCCACACTATCAAAGCCCCCTTTTGGTACAATTTTGGTTGAACTTTGAAATGGCATGTATAGGACTACCCTTCTTGTTGTTGGTCATGTACCCATGGATTTTGTGTAAATTTGGATATGTAACACCCCGAACCCGAGACCATCGCCGGTGTCGGACACGAGGGGTTAGCAAGCCAAGTTCACTTGTTTTGCCCATCCATTGGACATTTCCAGTCAGGCTGGAAAAACTGCGTCACTGTCGCCTTAAAAATCATATCTCGAGTTTCAAAACTCGGAAACTGGTTTCGTAAATTTTCCCTGAATTTAGACTCATATATCCATCCATGGATTTATTTCTAGAATTTTTGGTCGGGCCAATTGGTACAGTTTATTAGTTAAAGTCACCCATGTTACAGGGATCGACTGCTCTGACCTTCGCGCGGTATAACTTGAATATCTCTCTGTACAGGGCTTTAATGCTGGTGCCGTTTGTTTCAAATGAAACTAGACTCAAAATGGAATCTGTACATATAAGGTATGTCGCCTAATTCTTTCTGGATAATTTATAGTAAATTTTTAAAGTTGCGACAGGGAACCCAGAAACCATTCTGGCCCTGTCTCACAATGGCCGAAATTTTGTTCGGGTCCACCCTGACACCCGATGCGGACACCACATGCCCCAAAAAAAACTAACCTCTTTCAGCCAAAATTCACATTTACCGAACTTTGCGTATAACTGCTTATCTCGTAAGATTTGCAACACTAGCCTCAGGTGTTCAGTTTCATCTCTCGAATTGACCTAAATGTCATCGATAAATACAACTACGAACCGATCCAAGTATGGTCTGAAAATTCTATTCATTAAATCCATAAACACCGCAGGGGCATTAGTGAGCCCAAACGGCATCACTAGGAACTCATAGTGACCATATCTCGTTCTGAAGGCAGTCTTGGGTACGTCCGAATCTCGGATTCGCAATTGATAATAGCCCGATCTCAAATCTATTTTCGAGAACACTGAGGCCCCCTTTAGTTGATCGAACAAGTCATCGATACGTGGCAACGGATATTTGTTCTTTATTGTCGCTTTATTAAGCTGACGATAATCGATGCACAGCCGCTGGTTCCATCCTTCTTTTTCACGAACAACACTGGCGCACCCCAAGGCGAAAAACTCGGGTGAGCAAAACCTCTATCCACCAATTCTTGCAACTGAGCTTCCAACTCCTTTAATTCCGTTAATGCCATACGATACGGAGCTATCGAAATTGGAATGGTACCAGGTACCAATTCGATGCCAAATTCTACTTCCCGAACAGGTGGTAAGCCCGGCAATTCTTCGGGGAAAACATCCGGGTATTCACAAACCACAGGCACAGATTCGGGTTTCTTTTCTGATTCCTTGTCATCGAGCACGTACGCAAGGTACGCTTCGCCCCCTTTTCTTACATATTTACGGGCCAACATCGCGATATTACAGTGGCAACTCCTTTAAGTCCGTAGACTCAACCCAGATTATCTTGTTATTCGAGCTCCTCAAATCGATAGTCTTGCTCTTTCAATTTACAACCGATCGTGCATGGTCAACCAATCCGGACCAAGAATAACGTCGAACTCATCGAGCGGCAAAAGCATCAAGTTCGCGGAAAACAAGAACCTCGGAACACTAGGGGACTTTTCTTGCACACTTTGTTGACAAGCACGTAATGACCCAAGGGTTTGACACCGAATTACAAACTCAAGAGACTCAATAGGAAAAGTCTTCTTGGATGCTAAGGTTTCACATATATAAGATTGAGTAGAACCGGGGTCAATCAAAGCAATCACATTAGTATTGAAAAGAGTGAAAGCACCGTAATGACATCCGGAGAGGCAGCATCCTCGGCGTCGGCGTATGGCATAAGTCCTCGCAGAGCACGAGCCTCGAGATCTGATGGTAGCATCTCTAGATCCTCTCGACCGCCAATCGACATTGCCCATATTTCTAGGTGGCCTACCTCGAGCAAAGCAGAGTACCCGAGTTTCCACTCGACTCACATTCTGCTCAAGCATCCTCGGGCAATCCTTCCTAAAGTGGTCGGCCGATCCACACTTATAGCGAGAGCGATCACGAAACCAACAGCTCCCGAATGCCATTTGCCACAATGTTGACACTCCGCCCTCTCTCGGCGATCATTTCCACCATCGGCGATCGAAGTGACTCGTGTGGTCACAGGGTCGATCGCGTCCTCGTCTAGAAAAGCCCAAAGCGCCTCTAGACCGTTCACATCATCTCGAAATCTCTTGATTGCTGTTGAAGAGACTTTCCGAGGACCTCTTCGAATTCTCCGGTTCCCATATCGCTTTTTGTTTCTCCTTTCTAAGCTCTTCGACTTTACAAGCTCGCTCAACAAGTACTACGATCTCGTATTTCGAGAATGCCAACGAACATCCTTATATCATCATTCAGCCCATCCTCGGCGTTTACACATAATAGCTTCGGACGAAATGCATTCTCGCGTGTACGGCTAAGCCTCACAAACTTTCGTTCGTAGTCGGTAACGGACATAGAACCTTGCTTAAGATCAAGGAATTCCCTCGCTTTTGGTCGATGAATCTCGACTAATATACTTTTTCTAACTCGGTTAGAAAGAATTCCCAAGTCACTTGTTCTCTAGGCACCACAGAAGTCGAGTACTCCACCAATAGTAGGTGGAATCACGTAGCAAGGAGATGGTACACTTTAAGCACTCATCGGTGTACAAGATAGCTCATCGAGCACCGGATAGTGTTGTCCAACCAAAATTCAGCTCGTTCGGCATCATCATCATCCGTAGCTTTAAATTCAGTGGCCCCATGTTTTGAATCCTATCGATTGGGGCTTACTTGACCTTATTTGGTCGATTACGAGGTATTGTATGTCGGGGGTTGCATTTGTCGGGAATGGAGGTTGTGGGACAGCCGTGTTAGTTCGAATGTATTGATTAAACCATTCGCTCATCACACTATAAAAGGCTTGCCTAGCCTCATCATTCGGATTGCTGGCCATAGGTTGAGAGTCCGGCGCTGTCCCTTGTACGGAGCAGGCGCCACACTCTCCACATCATCAGCTATTGCTCGGTTGGGATCGGGATCCATTGCTATAAACAAACTCAAAGTCAAATTGTCAGAAATCACCACACTATCGATTCATCATTTAATGGCATGTATAGCTAGACCCCAAACACCTCACGGTAGTCCTAGAATCGACTAAACCGTGGCTCGATACCAATAAAATTGTAACACCCGAACCCGAGACCATCGCCGTTATCGGACACGAGGGTTAGCAAGCCAAGTTCACTTGTTTTGCCCATCCATTGGACATTTCCAGTCAGGCTGGAAAAACTGCGTCACTGTCGCCTTAAAAATCATATCTCGAGTTTCAAAACTCGGAAACTGGTTTCGTAAATTTTCCCTGAATTTAGACTCATATATCCATCCATGGATTTATTTCTAGAATTTTTGGTCGGGCCAATTGGTACAGTTTATTAGTTAAAGTCACCCATGTTACAGGGATCGACTGCTCTGACCTTCGCGCGGTATAACTTGAATATCTCTCTGTACAGGGCTTTAATGCTGGTGCCGTTTGTTTCAAATGAAACTAGACTCAAAATGGAATCTGTACATATAAGGTATGTCGCCTAATTCTTTCTGGATAATTTATAGTAAATTTTAAAGTTGCGACAGGGAACCCAGAAACCATTCTGGCCCTGTCTCACAATAGCTTTAATATCTCTTAACCTGTAACTCCTATGACCATTTCGTTTCTTCCATAAGAAAATAGACTCATCAAGGTTCATTTACATAGCTTATTCACTATTTAATTCCATTCCTATGAATTTTGGTGATTTTTCACATTCACGCCACTGCAGCTGGCAGCATCTGTTTTAAGGTAGGTCTTACCTATTTGGTAGTCTCCATGAACCAACTAGTCTTGCCATACATAGGTTCATATATGATCATTTTAACCATGCCAATGGCTGATCATATGACCAACATTCCCATTTCCAATCCATAGCCACATCATGACACCAAATATATACATACAAACCACAATTAGTCTAAGTTCATGCTTCCTTTTCGAGCCATTTTCGCATGGCCGTATATACTTACATTACAACATATTTAACAAACAAGAGGTAGTCCTATACATGCCATCTCAAGTTCAACCAAAATTTATACCAAAATGGAGGCTTGATAGTGTGGATGACTTCGACTTCAACGATCCCGAATCCGATTGCTATCGAGCGAAATCTAGAAAACCGAGAGCCAAAGCAATGAGTAAGCATTTTTATGCTTAGTAAGTCTCAAGGAATATAATCAACTCTAATTACAGCAATACATTCACATAGTTAAATGCATCATTTCATTAATGCACATTCACATAATCATACTTACTTCACCATCCCAACTCTTATGTTCATACACAAATAACGGCTTCATTAAGGCCGATAACTCGTTCCATCATAGGAGCGGATATTCACACGCTTACTCCTAGCGCCAAAGCACACACCGCACTTACCTTGTCATTGGGAAATTTCACAAGTGCATTAGCTGAAATTTTCCAGCAAGCTTATAATTTTCAAATCACATACCTTCGAGTTTAACCGGATGTCGCTACTCGATCAATCGCCTTGGACATAGCCCGGTTATGGTAACCCGTACCAAGGCCTACGGACTTAACCCGGATATCACGATTTGCACAAATGCCTTCGGTCTTAGCCCGGATAGAATGACTCGCATTTAATGCCTTCGGTCTTAGCCCGGATGTAGCCACTAGCACAATTGCCTTCGGTCTTAACCCGTTATAATTTCCAGCATAATTGTCTTCGGGCTTAGCCCGGATATCATTCAATTTCTCATGCACACATACATCAATAATCATTGGACATACATATTTCATTTTCGTTACTAAGGCTCAAACACAATTATAATCATTAGCATATTCGCCGGGACTTAGCCCGGTGGAATTCAAATACTCATACACACATAATCAATAATCATACACATCCATATTTCATCTCACCTAATTCAAGTAAGGTCACTTCTTGAGGACTTACCTCGGATGTTGTCGAACGGCTTTTACGGCTATTCGATTACTTTTCCTTCCCTTGTCCAATTGTGGCCCTCTTAGCTCTTGAGCTAATTCAAACAAATTCAATTTATCAAAACCTCATTGTGCTAGCTTATGGCGAATATGACAAGGAATTTAAATGGTCATATGGCCACCCTTTAGCTTGAATACACAATGGTCATGCACATTTTATACTACATCAAGCAATTCAATACAATTTATTCGAGCATCAAGGAAAAGCTAAGGCCTTCAATAGGCTACCCAAGGCCGAATATTCATGTACATGTTGAGGTCAATTTTGCACTTAATACCTCACAAAAACAGCATGCAATTTACTAATTAATGCTTTGCACATTGTGGCTCAAAACTTATAATATAGCATCAAGCACTTATATGTGTGCTAGGCCGAATTGTGCTTGCAATTTCACAAGCATTCTTCCACATTTTCTTCTTTAAACCAATATATTCATCACTTAGTTCATAACCAAACATAATGTGCAATCATATATATGCGTATATGAGCATGGCCGAATTTTCAAGGTGTCCATAGCCATCCAAAACACAAATTTTAACTAACATGCAAGAAGCATGAATCATGCTCAAGAATGCATCATGGCGAATATGACAATCATGCTCCTTTTCAATTTCAATCATGATAAAACAAAGAGAAAACTCAAAATCTTACTCAAGAGTAGACAATCCATCATTGCATGCATCATCATCAAGCTTCACACTTAGCATGCAATGGCTTTATCACCATAACAACTTTGGCCAAATACCATTTCCATGGCTTAACAAAGATTTGAGCCATGGCTAACATGCACATCAAGTTAGCAACCAAAGCATGCATGAAACTCCTAACACAACCTCATACATACCTTAATCTTGATGCAAACTTAGCCAAATCTCCTTCTAGATCTCTTCCAAACCAAGCATGAAGCAAAAATCCTCCTTCTTCCTTAGTTTTGGCTCAAAGAAAGGATGAACAAAATTTTTTCTTTCCTTCTCTACAACTCACGGCAATGGGGGATTACCACACTCACACACATTTTTTTTCATTTTTTATCACCCATACACCTTTGTTTATTATTTCACCCTAATGCACCAACAAAACATGTTTCATGACATGTTTAGCCCATCCTCCTTGTCATGGCCGCCACCACCTATAAAGGGGGAATTTGACATGCAAGTCCATTATTTTGCATGCATGCTTTAATTAGTCATCACACATTTCCTATCATACTTTCAAAGTTCATTACTAAGTCCTTTCTTGTGGAATTCACCCTTATAACACTAAATCAATCATCATAAAATGTCATACATGAGCACACACATATTATAGGCATCAAAATAAATTTTAATTATTTTTATGCCTCGGTTTTGTGGTCCCGAGACCACCTTCCGACTAGGGTCAATTTTGGGCTGTCACAACTCTCCCCACTTAAGAAATTTTCGTCCCCAAAATCTTACCGTAAATAGGTTTGGATATCGCTCTTTCATAGAGTTCTCGGTCTCCCAAGTAGCTTCTTCTATCCCGTGCTTGAGCCATAACACTTTTACTAGCGGAACCCACTTGTTTCACAACTCTTTCACTTCTCGTGATAGGATACGAATCGGTTCTTCCTCATAACTCATATTAGCTTGAATTTCAATTTCGATGGACTAATCACGTGCGATGGATCGGATCTATAGCGTCAAGCATCAAACGTGAAAGACATCGTGAACCTTTTCGAGTTCGGGGGCAAAATCAAACGATATGCCATTTGGATCGACTCGCTCGGATATCTCATATGGCCCAACGAACCTCGGGCTCAACTTGCCCTTACGGTAGAATCGAGTATCTTTTCCAAGCGATACCTTGAGAAACACTTTATCACCCACCGATACTCGATATCCTTACGCTTGGTCCGCTGCATCGACTTCGACGATCGGAGGCTATCTTCGACTTTCACGGATTACTTTCACTTTCTGCTCAGATCCCTAATCAAATCCACCGAAAATCTTGCTTTCACCGAGCTCAACCAAAACAATGGTGTACGGCATTTACGAATCGCATAAGGCCTCGTAGGGTGCCATCTTAATACTTGATTGAAAGTCGTTGTTGTGTTTAATTCAATCAATGGCAAATACCGCTCCCATAAACCACTAAACTCGAGGACGCAACATCTTAACATATCCTCAAGTATCTCAATTATCCGCTCGGATTGACCATCGGTTTGGGGGTGAAAGGCGGTCTTTGAAATGCAACTTGGTACCCAAAGCCTCTTGTAATTTTTTTCCAAAATCGCGACGTAATCTTGGGTCTCTATCCGACACGATAGAAATAGGCACCCCATTCAATCGAATAATTTAGGAGACGATAATTCGCCAATTTATCGAGCGAAAAAATCCGTGCGGACAGGATAAAATGAGCGACTTGGTCGGATCTATCAACAATGACCCAAATCGCATCTTTCTTACTTGCCGACACCGGTAATCCGGATATAAAATCCATTGTCACTCGATCCCATTTCTATTCGTATCATGATTGGTCAAGTAATCCCGATGGCACTTGATGTTCACTTTCACTTGTTGACATATCGACACCTTGAAACAAATTGAAATATCTTATTTCATACCGCCACCAAAATTGGCGTTTGGTCATTGTACATTTTAGTACTACCCGGTGGATTGACATTCGACTACTGTGAGCCTCGCTCAAAATCATCGAAACAAGTTCCGAATCCCTTGGAATACATAATCGACCCTTGAACGTCAAGCAGTCATTGTCGTCAATCTGAAATTCCGATTCTTCATCCGAAACACATTCGCTCGCTTAGCGACCAATTCAGCGTCGACCTTTTGAGATTCAAGTATTTGATGAATCAATAATGGTTTGGCCTCTAATTCGACTACTAGCACCTCCTCGGGTGAAACGGATAAATGAGCATCCATCGCTCTCAAAGCGCATAAAGCCTTGCGACTTAAAGCATCGGCCACCACGTTGGCCTTTCCGGTGATAATCAATGCCGAGTTCATAGTCTTTCAACAACTCAAGCCAACGTCGTTGTCGCAGGTTTAAATCTTTCGAGTCATCAAATATTTTAGACTCTTGTGGTCCGAATAAATATGACACCTTTCTCCAAACAAGTAATGCCGCCATATCTTCAAGGCGAACACTATGGTCGCTAGTTCAAGGTCATGGGTCGGATAGTTTCTCTCATGCGGCTTTAGTTGTCTCGACGCGTAAGCCACAACTCGACCTTCTTGCATCAACACACAACCTAACCCAAGCAAGGATGCGTCATCAGATATGACAAACTCTTTACCGGACTCCTACCGTACTAGCACTGGGGCCTCGGTTAAACAAGTTTTTAGTCGATCGAAACTTTCTTGACAATTTCACCACTCGAACTCAACATCTTTTTGGAGTAGTTTCGTCATCGACGCACTATCATCGAAAAACCTTTCACAAATCGTCGATAGTATCCCAGCAAGCCCCAAAAGCTCCTAACTTCGTAACATTCCTTGGAGGTTTCCAATTGACTATGGTCGAAATTTTGTTCGGGTCCACCGACACCGATCACGGACACCACATGCCCCAAAAAACTAACCTCTTTCACCAAAATTCACATTTACCGAACTTTATGATAACGCTTATCTCGTAAGATTTGCAACACTAGCCTCGGTGTTCGGTTTCATCTCTCGAATTGACCTAAATGTCATCGATAAATACAACTACGAACCGATCCAAGTATGGTCTGAAAATTCTATTCATTAAATCCATAAACACCGCAGGGCATTAGTGAGCCCAAACGGCATCACTAGGAACTCATAGTGACCATATCTCGCTCAAGGCGCCTTGGGTACGTCCGAATCTCGGATTCGCAATTGATAATAGCCCGATCTCAAATCTATTTTCGAGAACACCGAGGCCCCCTTTAGTTGATCGAACAAGTCATCGATACGTGGCAACGGATATTTGTTCTTTATTGTCGCTTATTGTCGACGATAATCGATGCACAATGCGCCGGTTCCATCCTTCTTTTCACGAACAACACCGGCGCACCCAAGGCGAAAAACTCGGGTGAGCAAAACCTCTATCCACCAATTCTTGCAACCGAGCTTCCAACTCCTTTAATTCCGTTAATGCCATACGATACGGAGCTATCGAAATTGGAATGGTACCGGTACCAATTCGATGCCAAATTCTACTTCCGAACAGTGGTAAGCCCGCAATTCTTCGGGAAAACATCCGGTATTCACAAACCACGAGCACGATTCGGGTTTCTTTTCGATTCCTTGTCATCGAAAGCGTCGACGCAAGGTACGCTTCGCCCCTTTTCTTACATATTTCGGGCCAACATCGCCGATATTACACCGGCAACTCCTTTAAGTCCGTAGACTCAACCCAGATTATCTTGTTATTCGAGCTCCTCAAATCGATAGTCTTGCTCTTTCAATTTACAACCGCATCGTGCATGGTCAACCAATCCGCACCAAGAATAACGTCGAACTCATCGAACGGCAAAAGCATCAAGTTCGCGGAAAACAAGAACCTCGAACACTAGGGGACTTTTCTTGCACACTTTGTTGACAAGCACGTAATGACCCAAGGGTTTGACACCGAATTACAAACTCGAGAGACTCAATAGGAAAAGTCTTATCGGATGCTAAGGTTTCACATATATAAGATTGAGTAGAACCGGGGTCAATCAAAGCAATCACATTAGTATTGAAAAGAGTGAAAGCACCAGAATGACATCCGGAGAGGCAAAGATCCTCGGCGTGCGCGTATGGCATAAGTCCTCGCAGAGCACGAGCCTCGGATCCGATGGTAGCATCTCTAGATCCTCTCGACCGCCAATCGACATTGCCCATATTTCTAGGTGGCCTACCTCGAGCAAAGCAGAGTACCCGAGTTTCCACTCGACTCACATTCTGCTCAAGCATCCTCGGCAATCCTTCCTAAAGTGGTCGGCCGATCCACACTTATAGCAGGAGCGATCACGAAACCAACAGCTCCCGAATGCCATTTGCCACAATGTTGACACTCGCCTCTCTCGGCGATCATTTCCACCACCGGCGATCGAAGTGACTCGTGTGGTCACAGGGGTCGATCGCGTCCTCGCCTAGAAAAGCCCAAAGCGCCTCTAGACCGGTTCACATCATCTCGAAATCTCTTCTTGCTGTTGAAGAGACTTTCCGAGGACCTCTTCGAATTCTCCGGTTCCCATATCGCTTTTTGTTTCTCCTTTCTAAGCTCTTCGACTTTACAAGCTCGCTCAACAAGTACTACGATCTCTCGATTTCGAGAATGCCAACGAACATCCTTATATCATCATTCAGCCCATCCTCGAAGCGTTTACACATAATAGCTTCGGACGAAATGCATTCTCGCGTGTACCGGCTAAGCCTCACAAACTTTCGTTCGTAGTCGGTAACGGACATAGAACCTTGCTTAAGATCAAGGAATTCCCTCCGCTTTTGGTCGATGAATCTCTGACTAATATACTTTTTTCTGAACTCGGTTAGAAAGAATTCCCAAGTCACTTGTTCTCTAGGCACCACAGAAGTCAGAGTACTCCACCAATAGTAGGTGGAATCACGTAGCAAGGAGATGGTACACTTTAAGCACTCATCGGGTGTACAAGATAGCTCATCGAGCACCGGATAGTGTTGTCCAACCAAAATTCAGCTCGCTCGCATCATCATCATCCGTAGCTTTAAATTCAGTGGCCCCATGTTTTCAATCCTATCGATCGGGGCTTACTTGACCTTATTTGGTCGATTACGAGGTATTGTATGTGCGGGGTTGCATTTGTCGGAATGGAGGTTGTGGGACAGCCGTGTTAGTTCGAATGTATTGATTAAACCATTCGCTCATCACACTATAAAAGGCTTGCCTAGCCTCATCATTCGGATTGCTGGCCATAGGTTGAGAGTCCGCCGGCGCTGTCCCTTGTACGGAGCAGCGCCACACTCTCCACATCATCAGCTATTGCTCGGTTGGGATCGGGATCCATTGCTATAAACAAACTCAAAGTCAAATTGTCGAAATCACCACACTATCGATTCATCATTTAATGGCATGTATAGCTAGACCCCAAACACCTCACGGTAGTCCTAGAATCGACTAAACCGTGGCTCGATACCAATAAAATTGTAACACCCGAACCCGAGACCATCGCCGTGTCGGACACGAGGGGTTAGCAAGCCAAGTTCACTTGTTTTGCCCATCCATTGGACATTTCCAGTCAGGCTGGAAAAACTGCGTCACTGTCGCCTTAAAAATCATATCTCGAGTTTCAAAACTCGGAAACTGGTTTCGTAAATTTTCCCTGAATTTAGACTCATATATCCATCCATGGATTTATTTCTAGAATTTTGGTCGGGCCAATTGGTACAGTTTATTAGTTAAAGTCACCCATGTTACAGGGATCGACTGCTCTGACCTTCGCGCGGTATAACTTGAATATCTCTCTGTACAGGGCTTTAATGCTGGTGCCGTTTGTTTCAAATGAAACTAGACTCAAAATGGAATCTGTACATATAAGGTATGTCGCCTAATTCTTTCTGGATAATTTATAGTAATTTTAAAGTTGCGACAGGGAACCCAGAAACCATTCTGGCCCTGTCTCACAATAGCTTTAATATCTCTTAACCTGTAACTCCTATGACCATTTCGTTTCTTCCATAAGAAAATAGACTCATCAAGGTTCATTTACATAGCTTATTCACTATTTAATTCCATTCCTATGAATTTTGGTGATTTTTCACATTCACGCCACTGCAGCTGGCAGCATCTGTTTTAAGGTAGGTCTTACCTATTTGGTAGTCTCCATGAACCAACTAGTCTTGCCATACATAGGTTCATATATGATCATTTTAACCATGCCAATGGCTGATCATATGACCAACATTCCCATTTCCAATCCATAGCCACATCATGACACCAAATATATACATACAAACCACAATTAGTCTAAGTTCATGCTTCCTTTTCGAGCCATTTTCGCATGGCCGTATATACTTACATTACAACATATTTAACAAACAAGAGGTAGTCCTATACATGCCATCTCAAGTTCAACCAAAATTTATACCAAAATGGAGGCTTGATAGTGTGGATGACTTCGACTTCAACGATCCCGAATCCGATTGCTATCGAGCGAAATCTAGAAAACCGAGAGCCAAAGCAATGAGTAAGCATTTTTATGCTTAGTAAGTCTCAAGGAATATAATCAACTCTAATTACAGCAATACATTCACATAGTTAAATGCATCATTTCATTAATGCACATTCACATAATCATACTTACTTCACCATCCCAACTCTTATGTTCATACACAAATAACGGCTTCATTAAGGCCGATAACTCGTTCCATCATAGGAGCGGATATTCACACGCTTACTCCTAGCGCCAAAAGCACACACCGCACTTACCTTGTCATTGGGAAATTTCACAAGTGCATTAGCTGAAATTTTCCAGCAAGCTTATAATTTTCAAATCACATACCTTCGAGTTTAACCGGATGTCGCTACTCGATCAATCGCCGGGACATAGCCCGGTTATGGTAACCCGTACCAAGGCCTCACGGACTTAACCCGGATATCACGATTTGCACAAATGCCTTCGGTCTTAGCCGGATAGAATGACTTCATACGAATGCCTTCGGTCTTAGCCGGATGTAGCCACTAGCACAATTGCCTTCGGTCTTAACCCGTTATAATTTCCAGCATAATTGTCTTGGGGCTTAGCCCGGATATCATTCAATTTCTCATGCACACATACATCAATAATCATTGGACATACATATTTCATTTTCGTTACTAAGGCTCAAACACAATTATAATCATTAGCATATTCGCCGGGACTTAGCCCGGTGGAATTCAAATACTCATACACACATAATCAATAATCATACACATCCATATTTCATCTCACCTAATTCAAGTAAGGTCACTTCTTGAGGACTTACCTCGGATGTTGTCGAACGGCTTTTACGGCTATTCGATTACTTTTTCCTTCCCCTTGTCCAATTGTGGCCCTCTTAGCTCTTGAGCTAATTCAAACAAATTCAATTTATCAAAACCTCATTGTGCTAGCTTATGGCGAATATGACAAGGAATTTAAATGGTCATATGGCCACCCTTTAGCTTGAATACACAATGGTCATGCACATTTTATACTACATCAAGCAATTCAATACAATTTATTCGAGCATCAAGGAAAAGCTAAGGCCTTCAATAGGCTACCCAAGGCCGAATATTCATGTACATGTTGAGGTCAATTTTGCACTTAATACCTCACAAAAACAGCATGCAATTTACTAATTAATGCTTTGCACATTGTGGCTCAAAACTTATAATATAGCATCAAGCACTTATATGTGTGCTAGGCCGAATTGTGCTTGCAATTTCACAAGCATTCTTCCACATTTTCTTCTTTAAACCAATATATTCATCACTTAGTTCATAACCAAACATAATGTGCAATCATATATATGCGTATATGAGCATGGCGAATTTTCAAGGTGTCCATAGCCATCCAAAACACAAATTTTAACTAACATGCAAGAAGCATGAATCATGCTCAAGAATGCATCATGGCGAATATGACAATCATGCTCCTTTTCAATTTCAATCATGATAAAACAAAGAGAAAACTCAAAATCTTACTCAAGAGTAGACAATCCATCATTGCATGCATCATCATCAAGCTTCACACTTAGCATGCAATGGCTTTATCACCATAACAACTTTGGCCAAATACCATTTCCATGGCTTAACAAAGATTTGAGCCATGGCTAACATGCACATCAAGTTAGCAACCAAAGCATGCATGAAACTCCTAACACAACCTCATACATACCTTAATCTTGATGCAAACTTAGCCAAATCTCCTTCTAGATCTCTTCCAAACCAAGCATGAAGCAAAAATCCTCCTTCTTCCTTAGTTTTGGCTCAAAGAAAGGATGAACAAAATTTTTTCTTTCCTTCTCTACAACTCACGGCAATGGGGGATTACCACACTCACACACATTTTTTTTCATTTTTTATCACCCATACACCTTTGTTTATTATTTCACCCTAATGCACCAACAAAACATGTTTCATGACATGTTTAGCCCATCCTCCTTGTCATGGCCGCCACCACCTATAAAGGGGAATTTGACATGCAAGTCCATTATTTTGCATGCATGCTTTAATTAGTCATCACACATTTCCTATCATACTTTCAAAGTTCATTACTAAGTCCTTTCTTGTGGAATTCACCCTTATAACACTAAATCAATCATCATAAAATGTCATACATGAGCACACATATTATAGGCATCAAAATAAATTTTAATTATTTTTATGCCTCGGTTTTGTGGTCCCGAGACCACCTTCCCACTAGGGTCAATTTTGGTCATCACAGGATAGCCATGCGAAAATGGCTTATATACGCTTTTAGCATAGTACTATAATCGCTTTTGTATGTTGATCACTAAGAGGTATGGAAATGTTTGGAAATGATTAGCCATTGAATGGTTAATCATGATTATACTTTGTGCTATGTATGCAAAAGGGCTAATTGAATCATGGAAACTATGAAATAGGTAAAGTCTACCTTAAAGGCGATGCTTTGACAAAGAAGAAATGATGTGGATGTGAAAATCACTAAAAATAGTAGAAATGGAATTAAATAGTGAATAATATGGAAGAAATGAAACGGTCATATGAGTTGTATGTTAAGAGATATTTAGGTTTTCGTGAAACAGGGCTAGAACGGTTTCGGATTCCTGCTCGACTTTGGAAATTCATTATAAATTAACCAGAGATAATTAGGAGTCATTCCATATATTTATAGATTCCTATTTGAGTCTATTTTCTATAGAAACAAACGACATCAGTATTGAAGCCCTGTGCAGTAGATATCCAAGTCGTAATGCGAAATGTCGGTGTAGTCTATCCTCGTAACATGGGAGACTTTAACTAATAAACTGTACTAATTGGCCCGACCAAAATTCTAGAAAAAATTTGTAGATGCATATATGAGTCTAGTTTCAGGAAACAATCACGAAACTGATTTTCGAGTTGTGGAACTCAAGATATGATTTTTAAGGTGACAAGGACACCGTTAGCCACCGTCTGGAAATTTTAAATGGACTATGAAAATAAATATATTATGTCCATTAGCACCTCGTGTTCGACTCCGGCCACGGTCTCGGGTACGGGGTGTTACAAGGTTGGCACGGGGGTGTATACGAATGGATATGGGTTGGGTTTTCTGCATACAAGATATATCTGTTCTATTTCTGTTATGGGCCTATGGGCTTCATTCTGAATTCTGTTTAGGGCTAAGGCCCAACTTAATCTGTTTCTGTGGTTTGAACTGATCTAGACTATGGTTGGGTTATTTTACACACTGAGTTTTCCAAACTCACCCCTTAATTTTATCTGTACAGGTAACCCCCAACCATAGTAGACTTGGAGCTGAGAGGGATTCAGAGTGGCCACATGTTTTGCAAGCTCAATTTTCTTCTTATGACTGGATTAGTTTCATTTACTTTAATTGCTTTGGGTTTTAAGTTGTAATAAGGCCGCTTTAATTATTTTTAATTGCTTTAGTATGATTATTAGCTTAGGCATGATATGGATTTAAATTTTTGAAATTGAATAGCTCTAGGGCGCGTTTTTAAAAGAGATTACCTGATTTCAAAATGTCGTGAAACAAGACAAAGCTTCCGAAATGAAAACGTTTTCAAAAATTAATAAGTGTTTTCAAAGGCTTAAAATGAAATGGTTTTTCCTGAACAATCATTCAGTTAAAGTGTGGCAACGGTTGTGTGCATGTCTAGGAGTGGATCCGTGGAGAGCTTGGTACTTAAGCAGTCTAATAGACTTACCTCCACTTTTTCCAGCATCCTACCTAGTGTACAGCTTCCATTCACTTTAATCTATAACGAAAATACCCTTTAAATCACTAAGAAAGATTTTAGATAACACATGACCTATACAGTAACGCTTCAATGTGACACATCAGATTCAGCCGTAACGTCTGGGCTGGGTTTGGGGTGTTACAGTTAAACAACTTTTGCTAAGTGATTTTACGTAAAAACGACTAAAATGACATAATCGGTAAAAATACCTAATGTTCATAAATACATGTTAGAGTGAGAATTGGATATTGATATAGAAGGGAAAAATGATCAGCATGTCATAAAACATAAGAAAATAGGGTGAAGTTTAATTTACGAGATTTGGGGCAAAAGTGTAAATATGTGAAAGTTTAGGGGAAAAATTGTAATTTTTCCAAAATATGATTTTGGGTTGATTTGAATAATATGAGTCCTAATTAGGCTATATTTGAAATGATAGAGTAAGGAAAATCAAAATTTAGGCTAAAATTGGTAAAATACCAAGTTGTGGACAAAATGGTAAAAATGACCATTTTCGCATACGAGGTAAGTTCATGTGTAAATGTGGTAACATAATTGTCATTTTAAGTAATTTAATGATATTTATATGATATGATGATTATTATCATGAAATATTAAGCTTTGTGGTTATTGTTGAGTAATATGCAAATTATGTGTGCTACTTGTTAAATATGAATTGCTACCGAGTATCAGTTTCGATATTCCGTGGAAGACGGTAAAGATGTGTAATCGAGGAAAAATCCCATTTGAACCTTGGGAATATATTAGGATACAAGTGACATGTCACTAGGATATTTGAGTTTTGAACTCGTTGAGTTGAGTCCGAGCTCACTTATGGATGCGAACGCCCAAGCTCATTGAGTTGAGTCTAAGTTCACTTATGGGCGGGTTACATGGTAGCTTGGCTACATAATTTTCACATGCTATTGAGTTTGTCTAGCTGCGGGTATGGCACTTACGTGCATGAAATCCGTGTATCCAAATTATATTTCGATTGTGTTCAACGGGTAAAGTTCTAGTGAAATGGAAGAATTCTCGAGATGAAAGTGACTAGTTAGTAAGTGTTGTGGAATGGATAATTTGTACAGGTATGTACTTAACCCTCGAGTTGAGACTTCAATATAACAATAATATGGTAAGATCATGAATGAGAAATATGATATGAATGCTTTGGTGATATTATGCAAATTTGGACTTCATATTATTGCATGGTTATGTTACTTGCTATTTACATGTGAACTTACTAAGCATTTATGCTTACTCCCTCCCTTCCATTCCTTGTAGTTTTGACAAGCCAGCTTGGAGATCAGGACGGTTGGAGGCAAGCTCACACTATCAACGGACCATCTCGGTATAGTGGCTTGCATATTTTGAGAATATGGCATGTATAGCATTATAATCCTTTTGTGTATATAATCTTATGATATGGTGAATGAGTGATGTGGAAATGTTTGTTTTTGATTAGCTATTGGAATGGCTAATCAAAATTTATATTTAGTGTTATGTATGCTTAATGTATTACCTACTCCATGGAAAACCATAAAATGGTGAAATTGACTATAAAACAGTGTCATACAGCAGCAGTGACGTGAATTTGAAAAATCACTAAAAATAATAGAAATAGAATTATATGATGAATAAAATATTTAATTTAATCTTAATGAATATATTTTCATTTGGAAGAAACAAAATAGGTAAAAGAGTTGTATTTTATGAGATATTTACGTTTTGGTGAAACAGGGTCAGAGTGATTTCTGGATCCCCTGTTCTGACTTTATAAATTCACCATAAATTTTGTAAAAATAATTAGGACTCAAATTTTATATGTATGGATTCCTTATTGAGTATATTTTTAATATAAACAAACGTCATAGTCATTGGATTTCTGTACAGGAAGAAATTTGATTCGTAGTGCACAGAGGTTAGAGTAGCCAAACCCTAAAACAGGGGAGACTTTAACTAATAAACTGTACTAATTGGCCTGACCAAAAATTCTAGAAAAACATTAGTAAGTAGATATATGAGTCTAGTTTCAGGAAAAATTTATGGAATTTGATTTCAAATTTTTTAACTCGAGATATGATTTTTTTAGCGACTGTGACACAGATGGACAGTTTACTACGAGAATTGTTTGAACTTGTTTAAATGCTAAAATAAGTTTAGTAATGTCTCATGCTCGACTCCGGCGACGGTCTTGGGTAAGGGGGCATTACAAAGCTAGCTCAGACATCAGGAATCATCGGGAATCATCATCACACTATCGACTACTTGTTGGTACTTTTGGATGCTTGTAAATAAGGTATATGACATGTATAGGCTAGTGAGTTGATGATAAGTTTTGAAATATGATATTAGCCATGTGTGTTGGCTTGTGAAATGATGTAAATGTTGGTGTGTATGGCCATTTAAGTTTGTTTGAATTAGGTGTTTGGTAAGTAATACATGATGTATAAGTTGCCTTATGTTTTGGTATATTTGGTATGGTTATATGGTTTCTCAAGTAGCTAGTTGTCATTTGGTAAGCTAATGCTTGAAATATGATATGTTATGGTTTGATTTTTGAAATGATGAAATGGTATGTTTTGAAGCATGAAATAGATGATAAGATAATGAAGAAATGCATTTAGAAGTTGTGTAAGTTTGATGATTTTGGCATATTAATTTGGTATGTTTTGGCTATGGATTTGAGTAGTTAAGAAGATGGTTTATAAATGACATGAAATATGTATGAAATAGCATTTTTTGGTTGCCTATTAATGTATTGAATTGGTACAAATGTTGTGGTTTAGGTATGCTTTGAAAGGGTGAGAAATTTGGCTTCAAGCAAGCCTATTTTCACTCCACATGGTCGAGCACACGAGCGTGTGGCTCAATCGTGTGTGACACGTGGCCTTGGTACATGGCCGTGTGTCCCTTGGGGTAGCCCTTTGAATTAAGTTAGTATACCCAACAGGTTTGGTCGGCCTAAACACACAGGCATGTCTACTAACCGTGTGTGGCACACGGGCTAGTACATGGGCGTATGGCCAGCTGTGTGACCCAAGCTTATAACCCCTCTAGTTTTCCCACAGCTATGGCACACAGGCATGTCTCCAGCTGTGTGGTGCAAGTTAGTATGTATACCCTGTTTTCACACGGCTTGTGACACGGGCTTGTCTAGTGCTCGTGTGAGGCACGCGGCCTGTTCACAAGGGCGTATGAACCCTGTATGCATGAAAATTTTATAGGTTTGCCAAATTTTTCAAATGTTATTGGTTTAGTCCTGAACCTCTTTCAAGCATGTTTTAAGGTCTCGTAGAGCCTTATAACGGACAATGTGATTATATTTGATTGATCTTTATGTGATAATGGATTTATGTGTGAGAAATGTATGATTTGTGTTGTGATTCGATTGGTAATACCATGTAACCCTAATCCTGCGACGAACACAGGTTAAGGGTGTTATAAGAAGTCTTTCCTCGCTAATCTATCTAACATTTGGTTGATAAATGGTAGAGAAAAATGGTCTTTCCTTGTTACTTTGTTGAGTTTCCAATAGTCCATACAAACCCTACATCTCATGAAAGTTCTAGCAGGAATGAGTTTGTTGTTATCATTGCTAACCACGGTGACACCCTTTTTTTTAGGTACACATTGAACATGGCTCACCCAAGAACTATCAAAGATTGGGTATATAATTCTAGCATCCAGCCATTTGATAATCTCCTTTTTGACAACTTCCTTCATAATGGGATTTAGCCTTCTCTACTGCTCAATAGATTTTCCATGGCAATCTTCCATTAATATCTTGTACATGTAGATTGCAGGATTGATTCCTTTGATATCTGCAATCATCCACCCTAATGCCTTCTTAGATTTCTTTAACACTTTCAAAAATTGAGCCTCTTGATCTAATGTCAATGTCGCAAAGAGAACTATTGGCAGTGTGTTGTTTTCTCCCAAGTAAGCATACTTCAGATGTACTAGCAAAGGCTTCAATTTAAATGTAGGAGGATCTTCAAGATGGTCGAGGAGGTTTAAAAGAACGAACCAATAAATTTATGATTCGAAACTTCTCCTTGATCCATTCTCAATTTGCTTACCTTCCATCAGTTCACCAAGCTCTTCAATCATTTCTTCTTCAATTAACTCAAATGAGTCTGCATCATCATTAGACTTATTGTGATAAAATTTTGTAAATTCTTCCTAAACTATTGTGTCAACAATCTCAATGGTGTGACATTCTTCATCTATATCTGCACACTTCATAGCATCGAAAAAATTAAAGGTTATCTACTGATCATTAACTCTCACTGTGACAGCCCTAATTCGACCCTAGTTGAAATGTGGTTTCGGGACCACAAAACCGAGTCATAAAATTTAATTAAAATTTAGTTGCATATCCTCTATGTGTATTAGTGCATGTGTGAAAATTTGATGCTTCAATTTAGTCTTAGGAATGTGAATTTTCTTGAAAGGACTTTGTTGAGAACTTAGAAAAAATATGTTAGGTAAATATGTAAGGACCAAATAATATTAAAATAGGAAAGTTTGGGTTTGCATGTCAAATTGCCACATTCATACTAAGTGGCCGCCAAGTGATGATATCTCTCCACTAGTTTAAATTAAAATTGTATATTAAATTGGCTAATGAGTAAAGTATTCTAATCAAAATGAAAAAAAAAATTTAGTGTTCATCTTCTTCTTCTTCTTCCAAAGCCGAAACAAAGGGGAAAGAAAAAGGAAAATTTACCCTAAAGCAATTCGGCACCTTCATTACCTAGTAGGAGGTAAGTTTTGAATTGTTGATTAAGTCTTGCTATATGTTAAATTCATTTTTTTTAAATGTACTCTTGGTAATGTCAAGAAAGTTGAAACTTTTATGGTGGTTTGGGCACCATGTCGTGAATCAAAGTATTAGAACTAGGGTTATTTTCATGTTGTATTAAATAAGGGATGATAGAATGGAGTGGAGATTGTTGAATAAGTAGTTGGCACCTTGTACATTCGGTCATATTGAGTTTAGATGGAATGTTATATTTTTTTTTATGGTTATTTTTCCTTGTATGATAAATGGTTCTGTGATAGGGCCGAATGAACTATGAAGGTCATAATAAGAATGTATGAAGTTTAAGGTGCGAATTTTAGTCTTGGTGATATGGATGATTCGGTTGAAATATTGAGTATGGGAGTTGCCATTTTAGGTTAAGATCAAAAGAATGATTAATAGGCATTAAAAGGTTAAATGTATGAAATTGAAGTATAAGAATTTATAGGTAATTACATAGGTAATGTTAAATTTAATTTGGTATATTCGCCATATGGGTATATATGTTTGAGATATTATTTTAACTCTCTATAATCAATTAAAGGAGTAATATTGGCTTATAAGGTTGAGTTGATTCATGATTTTGTATATTAAGAATTAAATATACCTGAGACTAAGTTATCTTAGTAGTGGTAACACATTCGGCCTTGAAGCATTAATCGAACATTAGTTAAGGTTTTAATGTTTTGAACAAGGATAGTTGTGAAATGAAGTGAAAATCATTAAATTATACATATAAGTATCCAGCAAGGTAATTAAACTACTAAATGTATTTATTCTAGATCAAGAAATCAAAGGGGGAGAATCAAACAAGGGCAAAGTAAAGACAATTGAGTAGTCGATTGGGAATCATTTTCATCCAATATAAGGTAAGTCCTTAAGCATTCTTGTAAGGTTGATTAGCTTGTATATAAATAATATTAGTGAATCATAAAAGAATTCCTTTGTTAGGTATTCTTTTGGAGTGATTTTTCTAATTATTAATGTAACCATATGTGCTAATTGAATTAAGTAAACTGCCTTATCATAACGAGTTGACATATGGCACTATGTGTGCGGAATTAAGTGGCACTAGGTGTGCCGATTTGGATGTTGAAGCATGAGAGAAAATCCAATGCACTATGTGTGCGGTTTACTATGGCACTATGTGTGCGAGTATAATTAGCACTATGTGTGCAAATTCGGTTGATAACATAAAAGGTGCATGAAAGAACTAAGTGATAAAACCATTAACTAAAATATCGAATTTGAAACATGTGCTGTGTATGCATAAATTTACCTAGTGCATTATTGTTCCATGCTTTGAGGAAATGGATCCAAATCAATCGGGTTGTTTTCGTATTTGATTTGATTATAGGACTTGGCATGAGATTGAACCGAAAATCTAAGAAATTATAGCATAGTTCGGTATGGATGGAGTAATTGATCTTGCATTATTTGTTTTCTCTTATGATCTTTTACTAATGGACGATAGTGTAATGCTTATGACTTACTGAGTTATATACTCATTTGGTGTGTTTATTTGTTACTTATTTAGGTTTCTTTGACCCATTTTGTGTGCTCGGAACCATCGTCGAAGTCATCACACCAGCTTGCAACTTTTGGTACCCTTTTCTTAGTTGGTCTAAGAGAACATTTCGCATGTATAGGCTATTATGTTTTGTTTGAACTTTAATATGTATACTTTTAGCCATGCGAATATGGCTTAAATGTTAAGTTTGGATTTGGCCTTATGGGTGCTTAGTTATAAGGTTTAGTAAGTTTGGTCTTGATAATTTGGTCATGATTGATAGTGGTTTAAATTCGTTTTAGTTAAAGTGATCAGTACTACGAATGGATGATGTCTGTGGTAAGTATTTCATGCATTGAAAATGACTTTAATCCTAGGTTCGAATTCGGTTTTGATTGAGTAATAGTCCAAGTCTATTTGATTATTATGCCGTATGTCATGGCTGATCATTTTTGGTGTTACACTTATGATATGGTTATTGAGTAGTATGGAAATTCTTGGTAATGACTAGCCATTGGAATGGCTAATCATGATCATATTTGGTGTTATGTAGGTCAAATTGCTAGCTAATCCATGGAAACCATGAAATAGGTAAATTTTACCATAAAATGATTCAGACAAGCAGAGTGATGTGAATTTGAAAATCACTAAAAATAGTAGAAATGGAATTAAATAATGAATAAATTATGGAATCGAAGCTTGATGAGTCTATTTTCACGTGGAAGAAGCGAAACAGGTATATGAGCTATATTTTATGAGATGATTAAATTTTTGTGAAACAGGGCCAGAGCAATTTCTGGATCCCCTGTTCTGAGTTTGGAAATTCACCATAAATTTTAAAAAAAATAATTAGAAGTCAGACTTTATATGTAAAGATTCATTATTGAGTCTAGTTTTATTAGAGAAAAACGACATAGGCATTGAAGCCGTGTACATGGAGATATCTGATTCGTAATGCACAGAGGTCAGAGTAGTCGAACCCTGGTACAGGGGAGACTTTAACTAATAAACTGCACTAATTGGCCTGACCAAAAATTCTACAAAATTTTTACTAGATAAATATATGAGTATAGTTTCAGGAAAAATTTACGGAAGTGGATTTCGAGTTTTGGAACTCGAGATATAATTTTTAAAGCGACTGTGATGCAATTAGCCAGCTTGTCTAGAAAAATTTTAAAATGAATTAAGCCCGTTAACACCTTGTGTTCGACTCCGGCAACGGTCTCGGGCACGGGGTGTTACACTCACTATTAATACACCTTTTTGTACATCAATTAATGTTCTACCAGTTGCTAGAAAAGTTCTCCCATGTATGATTGGTACCTCTTTATTAGCCTCACATTCCATAATAATAAAATCTGCTGGAAAAATAAATTTGTCAACTCTTACCAACACATCTTTGATTTTACCTTCTAAATGTGCATAGGAATGATCAACTAATAGCAATGTGGCAGTTATAGGTCTCGCCTTCCCTATTCCCAACTTCCTGAAAACAAATATAAGAATTAGATTTATACTTGCACCTAAGTCGCATAATGCTTTTCCTACATAATGATTTCCAATAGAGCAAGGTATAGTAAAACTCCCTAGATCCTTCAATTTTGGTGGAAATTTATTTCTCAGCATTGTTGTGCACCCTTTAGTGAGAGAGGTAGTTTCAAACTCCCCTAGCCTTCTCTTATTTAATAAGATATCTTCATGAATTTCACATAGCTGGGCATTTGTTCCAATGCTTCCACCAATGGTAAGTTAATATGTAATTATCCAGGACATCAAAGAATTTCTTAAATTGAAACTCTTTCTTGGATTTTTGGAAATGATGAGGAAAAGGTGGTGGTGGCCTTCCTTCCATTTGTTGAGGTTGTTTTGTTGTGGCATTTTCATTGGCAATACAAGACGAATTTGTTTCAACATTTTTTTTTGGTTGCTCTTCTCTTTTGTAGCTGACACCACTACTAGTTCTGAATTTTTCTTATTTGTGAAATTCGAACTACCTTCTTCAATAGTGGTGTCATTAACAAATCTTGGTAGCTGCATACCACTTCTGAGTGTAATGGCTTTGCATTGTTCCTTTCCTTGAGATTGTGAATTTTCTGTATCACTTGGTAGTGCTCCTTGTGGTCTTGAGCTTAATGCTTTGGAAATTTTCCCCAATTGACTTTCTAAAGCTCTTAAAGATGCAACTTGACTTTGAAAGATTACATCATTCTTGGCCATGTATTCCTTCAATAAAGCTTCCATAGATAAAAAACTCGAAGCTGAATTTTTCTAAGCATTTTACTGTGGCAAGGGCTGATTGTATCCAGGTGGTGCACTCACAATATTTTGCCGAATAGCATTACTAGAATTTCCCACCCCTTGATTACTCCAACTGAAATTGGGATGTTACTTCCACTCCGGATTATATATGTTGGAATATGGGTGGTTGTTGTTGCGATTAAAATTTCTCATATAATAAACTAAGGCTGGGTTTGATAGGCAGTCATCAAAAACATCCTCTATGCAATAAACACATGCTAACTCAGTTGCTTTCATTTCCTACACTGCAGCTGGTCTTTTCAGTGTTTTAATCATATTCGTTAAAGACAATACCTAAGCTATTAGGGAAGTAATTGCATCTAGTTCCATTGCTCCAGTAACTCTTCTGCTAGTCCCTACTCTTGTAGTGGGGTATGGATAATTGTTGTTTGCTATCTTCTCCAAAATTTCATATGCCTAATTATATGATTTATTAAGCAAATTCCCATTGGTAGATGCATCAACCACCATCCTTATATGCACATTCAATCCATTGTAAAACATTTCCATTTGCTTCCAATGTTAAAAACCATGCAATGGGCATTTCATAATTAACTCCGTGAATCACTTCCATGCTTCATATAATGTTTCATCCTCAGATTTCCAAAAGGACATAGTATCTTTCCTCAATTTGGAATTCATGTTTGGAGGATTATATCTTAGTAGAAACCTTTGAAAAATTTCATTCCAAGATTCTATCGTACCTGACTGCAATGCATTTAACCATGCTCTACCATAATCTCGCAATGAATAAGGGAATAACTTCAGTCACAGGGCATCTTCAAGAACACCCTGCTGCCTGAATGAAATGTGGACTTCTAAAAAAAGTCTTAAGTGTAACTGTGGATCTTCAATAGGTAATCAACTAAACTGCCCTACAGTTTGTAACATGTGAAACATCACCGACTTTAACTCAAAATGTTGAGCTTCAATATGCAGCCTAACAATTCCTGGATTCAGATCATCCAAGATTGGCACTACATGTTCTTTGATGGGTCTGTCTCTGTCATCTATCATTCAAGGAATATCAGCATCCCTTCCTTTATGATGTAATGGCTCTTCTCTAACCTGATCATTTCTAATTCTTTCCATTTCTCGCAATTCTTTTCTTCATCTTCCCAAGGTTCTCTTAATTTTTGGATAAAAAATATACTCTTCAAGTGCAAAAATATCTCTACTCATGCACCAACAAAAATCCTAGAAAACAAAATTTAAAACAACTAAGTAAGCAAAATTGACAAAAATTAAAGAGGTAATAACATACAAAATTTTCACCAATATTGTTGATCCCGGACAACAGCGCCAAAAACTTGTCGCATATGAATGTGTAATGTGAATCTGCAAGTATACTCGTCAAATCAAGTAATAAAGTGATGAGTGAGTATCATCTCCACAAGGATCAAAATTGATTAAAAAAATTGGTTATGCTATTACCATGAATTTGACTAATTAAAGTATGCAAAAGAAACAAATGAAAAATTGATAAAGAGAATTAATGAATAGAGTAATAAAATCAATTATGAATGAAAACAATGTTTGGGCAATTGAAATGTTGTGGTAATTCTCAAAGAATAAGTGGGGAGAATTTGTATTGTTGAATGATAAATATTGGAATTACTCAGGTTTTATTTTTATACCATAATAATGCCATGGAAAACTCTTGACCATTCTACTTCCCGAGGATTCACTACTGTAGTTTGCTTATTTCAAGAGCCAGACTTTAAGCTATCATTCTAAGTTTTTCTATGTCTACAGAACTCATGAATGATATCTAGACTATTCTTGTAACACCCCTAACCCGTAACTGTCATCAAAATAGGGTTATATAGTATTACCAGAGTTTACAGAATAAATACAAATAATTCATATTATTTACTATTCATATCCAAAAATAACATACTGTCCCTTGAATGGACCCTCAAGGCCCAAATTAAACATTAGAATCAAGTCGAGACTAAATCGAGATCTCAAAAATTTTACTCGAAATTTAAAAATTTTTCTTTAATACAGGGGTCACACGCCCGTGTGAGTAAGCCGTGTGGCTCACACGACCAAGTGACATGCACATGTCCCACGTTGTGTGCACATTCGATATGAGGCACACGACCGTGTTTCATCCCGTGTCCTTACCCAAGTAACTCTCTGACTTGTGCCACAGGGCCTGCCACACGCCCATGTCTTAGGCCGTGTGGTCAATTTAATTTTCGCAATTTAAGTACAGGTTTCGCACGGCCAAGACACACACCCATGTTCTAGGCTATGTATCTCACACGGATGAGGCACACACCTGTGTCTCCGCCCATGTGCCAAATTCTAAGAGTTCTATTTCTCAATTTTAGGATGCAAGGGACACGCGGCAAATTCACATGCCCATATGCCAGGCCATGTGTCACACACAGTTAAGACACATGCCCATGTGTCTACCCATGTGGACAAAATAAGGTCAGTTCTTAGCCTTATTTCTCACCCAAATTTAACCTTCAACCTACAATAACATTTGTATACATTTTCCAACCAATTCAAGTCATATAAATCAAGCAAGCATCATTAACATGTGTGAAATAATATCACATATTCATAAGATCAAACTGACCTTTTTGTAATGATTTATATTTTACCCTAATTCAATTTAACCAAACCACATACATATAAGCTACATGATAGATAACCTTATAATAACATACCAAAAAAATCCATTTTTAGTCATTCCAATGGCTAAGTTACAAACAACTATTTACATGTCAACATAGGCCAAGTTAATCTATGCCATTTTATCAAAATAAGATTACATTTATACCAAAACAAGATGGAGGATAGTGTGATGATACTCCAACCAATCTCCAACCTTTACGAGCTTCCGAACACTATAAAAAAGAGAAAAGAAAACCTAGTAAGCATTTAATGCTTAGTAAGTTCATATAACGACAATTTAACTTACCATATATTTACATTTAAGATAAGCCTACAATAATGCATCCAAGCAATTTGGTTTATAGCTTAAAACACAAACTTCACCAACCATGTTAGTCAAGTAATTCACATAATACCAAAAACATGGATGAGCTCATTATTTAATGTCTTTCATATAAATATGCTTTCCATAGCATTGTTCCATATTACATGTACACTTTGCTAACAAATCATTGCAAGTTCAGATTAGCCATGTCAGAATTTTACCCATTGAATTTATTTGAAATATCGATGGATACCTTCATATAGTACACTTTAGTGTACACTACAATAATTCATCAATTCATTTCTAGGGGTACCCAATTAGGGCAAAAAATTGGGAAGCACACTCTCAAGCCTTGTGACGGGAAGCTCACACAGAGCCATTTTGAGAAGCTCATAAAGTGCCTATCAGGAAGCTTATCCAAGCTATATAACAGGAAGCTCATAAGAGCCATAATCGAGAAGTTCACAAAGAACCTTATCAGGAAGTTCACAACAAACCATATCGGGAGGCTCCAGATAGCCAATATCGGGAAGTTAAAGCGAGCACTATCGGGAAGCTCACAAAGAGCCAATTTAATGGGAAGTTCACAAAGAACCTTTAATCGGGATGCTCATAAGAGCTAAGGTGTGTCCACAACAAATGTAAGATCACAACCTATTAGGACGCTCCAAAGAGTTATAACGGGAAGCTCGCAAGAACCTTATAACAAAAAGCTTGAGAGGGCTAATATGGGATGCTCTTTTTGAGCTATGGTGTGTCTGCAACATATGCAAGACTACAACCAATATGGGAAACTTGTATCCATCAATTTTCATTTGTTCAAACAGGACTTAACATTTATCGTCGTTTCCAGATATTCAATCAATTTCATATACATGACAATTATACAATTCACATATACAACATTTAATTCAAACATATAAATGTACACAATTTAATTACACGAACTTACCTCAATACTTGTTCGTATACGAAATCTACTAATCCAAAACTTTTTGTTTTCCTCGATCCAACTCAGTATTAGGTCTTTCAGGATCTATATAAATAAATTTAACATCAATTTAATCTATTTCATACTCAATTTAATTCAATTCACATCCTAGGCATAATTATTATTTTGCCCCTATACTTTTAACAAATGACAATTTCGTCCTTAGGCTCAAAATTCCAAGTCTAACCAAAATCTTCATATAACTTTTACAGCACATGTATTTCACAAAATTCAGAATTTTTCCATAACTTTTACATCTTTACAATTAATCCCTAAATCATATTTTCATCAAAATTCACTTTGTAAAAGTTGTTTATCTATCAACAACCTTTCATTTTCTACCATAAATTTTAAACTTTCAACATATTCATCCACGGCAAAACTTCTATACTTTGTTAACTTTTCAAATTAATACCCAAAATAAATAGATTAAACTATCTGATCTCAAAAATATAAAAAAAATACTAAAACGCGACAAGAAAACATACCTAATTAAGCTTGATTAGTTTCCTTTCTCTCTTTTAGGGTTTCCATGAAATTGTTTTGGGATGAAGATGATATAAAATGACATTATTTCTATTTAATTATTTATCATCCATTAATTTTTCCACTTTTCAATTTAGTCCTTGCCTTTTTCTAATTTTCCATGGATGATTCATGAAAAATATCTAATAACTTTTCTTTAATGGTCTAATTACCATATAAGCACCTCAAGTTTTGAATTCCATAGCTATTTGATACTTACAGCTACTAGAATTTAACTTTTGCATTTTATGCAATTTGGTCCTTTCCATAATTAAACAATAATTAGTAAAATTTTCTTATCAAAATTTTCATATGACATTCCTATCATAATGTCGACCATGCAATAATATTAAAATAAATTTTCTTTTCGACTCGAATTTGTGGTCCCAAAATCACCGCTCCTATTTCACTGAAAATGGATTGTTACAATTCTTCCTTTCGCTGTACATATCAAAACTTCTACATCTAGAGTGCTGCAAATATTATTTCAAATACTTGCCTATATCAATGTATAATACTTATATTTATTTAATTTTTTCAAAATTAAATCTGATCTAACAACATACTATGCAATCACCTATGACTAGAGCTTGCATGCATGCATTTAAAATAATCACAAATTGAATGAAACAATAATCTACTCAAAATCAAACCATGGGCATTAAAGATAGTAAAAATTCACCCAAATAATTCCAATCCAGTGAAATTTAGATCATAGATTGGACATTCAAATCCAAAATAAAACCATTCAACATCATCATTCAAGTTCACGAATCACAAAGTTCAAATCAGAAAATAAAAGTAGAACTGCAAGAAGCTCTCGTTACTCCAACTTTCACTTTAATACTAAAATTTGATGCAAAACCCAGAGCAGATATCTCTTCCCCTTCCTTACGTCTGTGATTTTATTCTCTGTAAGCTGCTACCCTCTCCTCTCTTTTTTCTGAAATTTTCCACAAGAATTCGATGCAGAGAAAAACTACTCTCCAATTTCTCTCTCCCCAAAATCCTCATCCCCTTTTTTTATTTTATCTTTCCTCCTTAATAAGGTAGGTCGCTCCCCTCAGAAGACATCTTTTACTTCATCTTTTTCAAGGTGTTTTATCTAGTACAAGTACAGCTAGCTGAGAGTGACGTGGACAGAGTGCTGTATCATCTTCCTAAAATTTCCATGGCATTTTTGTCAGCAATCTAACCAACATTTTACCATTGCAATATTGCACTCCCTTCATTTCATTTCTCCTTTCTCTCTTCTCTTCTTTATCTTGCACCTGCTGCCAATAATAACCAACACCTTTCTTCCTTAGTAACAAATAATGACATTAATAGCATAATCCAAGCTTTGTTATGCAATGTTCTAAAAATGTACTAAGAATGCTAACATATTTACTTAATTACAAACCATTAATTCAATCTAGAGGCCTAAAATATAATTCCTTTCAAGAGTTATCACTTGTCAACCACCTCCATCACGTCTAAAACTCACAAGTTGTAAATCCTCCTTGATGCTGAGAAGCTTTTATCTTTCTATATTTTGAAATTCAATGAATGTGGTGGACTAGAAAATCCATGTTTCAGTCTTTACCTCTCATGCGCCCTACTATTCTCTTGAACTATCATCTCCATTTTATATGCCTTAACCACCATGGCTGCTAAACTCTGACATTCAAATGTCGCCACCATTACATGAATCTCATCCCTTAAGCCTTATTCAACCTTCTCACATAAGGCTTTCCCAGCCTAGAACATATCTTTTACATAACAGTCAAGTTTAACGAACTCTCATTCGTATTCCATCACAAATTCTTCCTTGCTTGAGGTATAAGAACTCTTTTTTTTCATTTGTTCAATGTACATCTGAATTACATATCTTTCTTTAAATTTCTCTACAAAGAATTCCCAGTCTATCAACTCCTCAAGGGTCACACTTGTCAACGTTTCTCACCATTGATACGTCTCCCCCTCTAACAAGGAGACTACACAAAAGAGGTTGTCAGTTGGGGTACACTTTAACTCCTTAATTTCCTTATAGTGCATGATAATCATTTCTCTACTACCATGAAGCCATCACCCTTATCGCCTAGAAATTCCTTGGCACCTCTTTTTTGTATCTCTCTCACAGGATCACCCTTAGATTGGGTTGCAACTGGTACTAGAGGAGCAGGGGGTACTGTTCGTATAGTTTCAAGCTGAGGCTACTGAGGTTGGGGTGGTTGAGTTGTCCCCATCAATTGTTCAAAAATCTAAGTCATCATTATGAAAAGCATTTCCAATTTCACCTAGACCAACAGTAGGAGCCTGCCCTTATGCCTGAGGTACATAGCTTTCAATCTCTTCACCTACTGCCGCTTTCAATCCTTCAAACTTATTCTTTATGTAACGCCCCAATTTTCGAGAATTCTGTGAATGTTGGCAAAATTTCATGCTTTGATTTTGTCATTTGTGAGTGAAATTATGAAATAGGACCTATGTGAAAATGTTTGAAAATGCTATAGGCTAATTTGTAGTGGCCAAATAAATAGTAGTGCAAAATAGGAGGATTTGCATGTCAAACCTCCCATTTTACAAGAAGTGGCCGGCCATCATGTTGTTGAAGACAATATGTGCACTTGATATCCATAATTTATGGTACAAATTGATAAAAAATTGATAATGGGTTAGGTAAATGTTCCATGATGGGCATGATAAGCATTATGGGCATTTTTTTTTATTGACATTATGGCATAGGTATGGCACAAATAATATAGGTTATTTTCTATCATAAAATGTTGGGTAATAAAATAACAAAAGGATGAAAAGAACAAAGTTTTGTCCATCTTTGTTCATCATAGCCGAATGTTAAAGAAGAGAAAGGAGAGGAGAAAGCTCTTGAATGTTCAGTCACTTGGGGAAGAAAATTGAAGGTAAGTTCATGGTAGTTTGCTTTTATTTTGAGGTTCATGAGTTCTTCTTGATTCTACCTTAACTCTTGAAGCATATTTTGGTTTTTAGTTGTGTTGTGAGCATTTAGTCATGAATTAAAATGAAGGAAATGGTTGTTGTTTCATGTTCTTTTGATGAAAAATGGAAGATAGGTGAAGTTGAGCCAAACAAATGAGCATGCATGTGCCTTAGATGTTAAAGGGAAAAAATTGGCTAACATGTTGTGCTTTAAAATGATGAAATGGAGATTATACTTAAGTAAAATCATAGATATGTGATGATTGATTGGTGATATACATGTTTAAATAACATGCATGCAAGTTATGTGTGAAAGAGTGATTTGGTAATAAATCTGCTTGGGACAGCAGCAGTAATGTGACTTTGGAAAATCACCATAAATTGTGAGAGATGAGTTAGAAGGTGAATAAATTATGTAATTAAAGCTTAATGAGTCTAGTTTCAAATGAAATAAACGAGAACATATTTTGAATTCTGTACAATGATAAATTTGATTCGTAATGAAGAGTGGTCAGATTAGTCAAACAGTGAAACATGCGAAACTTTGAGAAAAATCTGGTATTGATTGGCCAAACCAAAAATTCTGAAAATTTTATGGATAGAAGATATATGAGTCTATTTTCAGGGAAAATTAACGGCACTTGATTTGGAGTTTCGTTGCTCCAGTTATAAATGATTTAGTGACTGTTGCTCAGGAAGACAGCTTGCAGTGAAATTATGATTATGTGGTAAACATTGACAAAAATTTGTTAATGAGTTGCTTATTGGTTTCTTATAAGCTTACTCTGATCTGTAGGTGTGGTTGGCCGAATATTGTAAGGGGTTAATACGTAGTTTGTATTTGAATAGTTAGATTAACTTGTTAGTAATCCAATTGTAGGCGGTTCGTGTGTGGATCTCGTCAGCATATCGTCGCAAACAAGTGTGTAACTAACACCCTCTTATAGACTAGATCGGCACAAGCCAAAAAGCCAAAATGTCGAAAAGCCGGTATTTTTAGATCTTGCGAGTGTGTGAATGCTCATGAGATTAATAGTTTGATGTATATGGTAAATTAAAGTGATAAGACTGCAGAGTGCGCGATTCTGTGCATTTCGATATTTTTGGGCTTAATGGGCCAAAAACTAGGTAATGGGCCAACAGGCCCAAATTGGTAAGAAAACGCGGTAAGTGTTTCTGATCGTACGTAAATGAATATGTTATGTATGAAAACCTTAAGAATAGTTAAATTACTTGAATACCACTATGTATGCAAAATTACCATTATACCCCTAGGGTTACTTTTGACTGAAAAACATGACGATCTGATTTTGTATGATGTATGCCATGATTATATATCTATTGCATGGGGACTTGGGTTATACTATGGAGGAAGCGTCCTGGTGGCTATGCCACAATTATCTGATCTGGTGGCTCTGCCACATATATCTGTCTCCGATGGCTATGCCACAATTATTCGATCTGGTGGCTCGCCACATATATTCTTCTAGTGGCTCGCCACAATATTCAGATCTGGTGACTTCGTCACAATATCCGGCACCTCGCTGCGATTTACGTGGTGTGTGGCGATTGGGTGGGTCGAGTAGTCTCCCCACATGGTGTAAGGTTGGTACGGGGGTGTTATGGATGAATCTAGGTTGGGTTTTGCATAAACATGTAATATCGCCTCGTTCATTATGGGCCTATGGGCTTTATTCTCAATTCGCTTCGGCTAAGGCCAACTTATTTTATTTCTGTGGTTTTAGCTGATATAGGCTATGGTTGGGTTAATTTACACACTGAGTTTCCCCAAACTCACCCCTTTTATTTTCATCCACGCAGGTAATCCCCAACCATAGTGGGCTTGGAGCTGTGAGGGAATTCGGAGTGGCCACCCATTTTGAAAGTTTGATTTTCTTCTGGTGAACTGGACATCCTTTTATTTACGTTTGAAATTTTGGGTTTTTAAATGTAATAAGGCCGCTTAATTATTTTTGATGGTTTTAATATGTATTACTAAGATAGGTATTACTTATTTTAACTGTTAAAATTGGATAGCTTTAGGGCGCGTTTTCAGAAACAACAATTGATTTCAAAATAACACGACAACAAGCAAAGCTTCCTCAATGAAAGTATTTTCCAAAATTAATCACTTTTCCTAAAAATGACTTAATCAAATCGGTTTCCTAGAAATATCCATGACGTTAAGGTGTGGCAAGGGCGGTATGCATGTCTAGGATTGGATCCGAAGGAGCTTAGTATTTAAGCAAAGATGGACTTACCACCTCTTTTCCGGTTTCCTACCGGTGCATGACTTCCATTCACTTTAACCTATAATGAAATTATCTTTTAAAACACTAAGTAAGTTTTTCTGGATCAACAATATAAAATGTTTTGAACGATTCGATGTGGCATGTCGGATCCGGTCTTAACGTCTGGGCGGGTTTTGGGGTGTTACATTTAGTGGTATCAGAGCCTAGGTTGCAACAACTCGGCTGTGGAATGGGTTTAAAAAAAACAAGGATTTTCAAAAAAAAAAATTTATAAAGATTGCGAAAAATGCGATTTTCAAAATTTAGATCTTTAGAAGGTGGCATTCCGAATCTCCGGCCCAAGCTGTAAGTATTACTCTGAACTCTTCTAAATATTTTTCTAACTTATCTGTCTGTACTGAAATCTTGCTAGGATACTCTAGATAGGATGATACTGAAACCATAGGAAAATCGATAAGAGATCAAATCGTAGCTAGACTTGATTCTGCGAAAACAAACTCGAACTATCATCGATTCATAAAACATCTGTAATAAACACTGGAATATTAATTGATGCATAAAAATTCGTAATCAAGATAATACGATATGAGTACAAGAGGCCGTGGTTGAGGCCGAGGTAGTACTCAAGCTGGATCTTCGTCTTCTGAACACATACCCGCTGGAGTAGCACGACCACCACCGGTGGATGAGAATGAGCCGTATGAACGGGCCGTGAGGGATGACGCTCTATCCCAGGCCATGTTAAGAGTTTTGGAAATGGTGGCCGGAGCTAATATCGGGCCCATGAATAGGGGGTCCATTTTTGAGTGACTCCGGGCCAACGGAGCGGAAGTTTTTAGGGGTGTATCTAGAATAGCCCCAACTGTGGCTGAGTACTGGTTGGAAGCCACGAAGCGGATTATGGATGACTTGGACTGCTCAGTAGAGCAAAAGTTAAAAGGAGCAGTATCCTTACTACGAGACGAGGCGTATCAGTGGTGGATCACAGTGAGAGAGGGTACCCCAGCTAAGAGGGTAACTTGGGAGTTGTTTAAGCAGTATTTCAAGGTGAAGTATGTCGGAGCTAGCTATGTGGATGCGCGAAGGAAGGAATTCCTAAACCTGACCTAGAGTGGTAAGATCGTTGCTAAATATGAGGCAGAGTTTCTGTGATTGAGCCGGTATGCTAATGGTATTGTCTCTACCGAATACGAGCGCAGTGTTCGCTTTGAGGATGGCCTTAGGGATGAGCTAAGGGTGCTCATAGCTCTGCAAAGAGAGCGCGATTTTGCTGCACTAGTAGAAAAGGCTAAAATAGCCGAAGAGGTGAAGCAAGCTGAACGAAGGAACCACGACAGGGATCAAAATCGGTTCAGGAGAGATGCTGGACCAACTGGTGCTGCAAACCGGAATGTTAAGAGAGCTAGGATGGAGGATCCAGTTCGAGCGGTTCCAGTAAACACTGTTAGACCACAAGCTTGTGGAGATTGTGGTAGAATGCATTTGGGGGAATGTTGGAAACATTCTGGGTCTTGTCTTCGTTGCATAAGATCAGGGATTGTCCTAAGAGGCCAGCTCAGGCTCAAGTGGTTGAACAAAGGGCTGTGCAACCCGTGCAAATAGCGCGAAGTGGACCGTCACCGTTGAGAGGTCATGGCTGAGGTCGCGGTGGCAATGGCCATGGACGTGGGGCACCTAGAAAGGGTACTATTAACACTGAGTCTCGTCAACCAGCTTTGGTATATGCTGCTCATCGCAGCGAGGAGGGTGATGCACCTGACGTTATAACTGGTACGTTCTTGGTTTCTAGCATGCCGTATACTGCCTTGGTGGATGTTGGATCTACTCATTCCTATGTTGCATGTGCCATATCTGGGTCGTTGGGTGTGCACTCTGAGGAAATTGTGAGTGGGGTATTTGTACTAAGTCCTTTGGGCCACTCGGTTAGGGTAGACAAACTGTATAGGGATGTACCCTTAGAAACTCAAGGTAGGATTTTCCCTAGAGATCTGATGGTGTTACCGTTCGAAGAGTTTGATCTCATGTTGGGAATGGACTAGCTTGTTAAGCATAAGGTGACTCTGGATTGTGCTGCTAAACGAATGGTGTTAAGGACCACAAAGGATGAGGAGGTTATGGTGATAGGTGAGTGAAAGGATTATTTGTCCAATGTGGTGTCGGCTTTAAGAGCTGAAAAGTGGATTCAGAAAGGTTGTGAGGCTTATTTGGCATTTGTAAGTCAGTCAGAAGAGGAGGGATTGTCAGTGGATAAGGTTAGGACTGTAAAGGAGTTCCAAGATGTTTTCCCGGAGGAGCTTCTAGGATTGCCTCCGAACCGAGAAGTGGAGTTTGGAATCAACTTATTGCCTGGAACGGCACCAGTGTCTATCGCACTGTATAGAATGGCACCTAAAGAGTTGGTAGAGCTAAAGGCACAAATTCAAGAGTTGTTGGATAGGGGCTTCATTAGGCCAAGCGTGTCTCCATGGGGAGCACCGGTACTATTCGTGAAGAAGAAGGATGGTACAATGCAGATGTGCATTAATTATCGCCAGTTGAACAAACTGACAATTAAGAATAAGTTTCCACTGCCAAGGATTGACGATCTATTTGACCAGCTTAGAGGGCCTTCTGTATTTTCTAAGATCGACCTTTGATCTGGATATCATCAGTTAAGGGTCAAGGAGGCGAATATCCATAAGACGGCATTCAGGACTCGGTATGGTCATTACGAGTTTTTAGTTATGCCATTTGACCGATTTAACGCCTCCTGCAAAGATTTATGGATCGATGAATCGGTGTTCCAACCATTCTTGGATCGATTCGTAGTCATCTTCATTGATGATATCCTAGTATATTCTGAAACTGAAGCGAAACATGATGAGCATCTCCGTATAGTGCTGCGAGTGTTAAGGGAGAAGGAACTCTTTGCGAAGTTCAGCAAGTGTAAATTTTGGTTGAGGGAGGTAACCTTCTAAGGACATGTGGTCTCTGCCGAAGGGATTAAGGTGGACCCTCGAAAGATTGAAGCAATTTTGGAGTGGAAGCCACCTAGGACGGTGTCGAGAATTCGAAGTTTCCTAGGGTTGGCAGGATACTATAGAAGGTTTGTGGAAGGTTTTTCTGTGATGGCAGCACCTCTGACAAAACTCATAAGGAAAGGAGTACCGTTTGTATGGACCGAGAAGCGCAGGAAGCTTTTGAGAAGTTGAAGAAAGTTCATCAAGCACTGTGTTGATTCAATTTGAAGTCTGGGAAGGATTTTACCGTGTACAGTGACGCATCACACGTGGGTTTGGGCTGTGTGTTAATGCAGGAGGGTAAGGTGGTTGCATATGCATCATGACAGCCTAAACCTCACGAAGGGAACTATCCTACTCATGATTTGGAGTTTGCGGCGGTGATATTTGCACTTAAGATTTGGAGACATTACTTGTACGGGGAGAGGTGTATTATATACACAGACCACAAGAGTCTTAAGTATTTGTTGACTCAGAAGGAGCTGAACCTTAGGCAAAGGAGATGGATTGAGTTGCTTAAGGATTATGACTATTCGATCGAGTATCACCCAGCAAGGCTAATGTGGTAGCCGATGCTTTAAGTCGTAGAACCGTATCTGATCTGAGAGCAATGTTTGCTCGTTTGAGTTTGTATGATGATGGTAGTTTGTTTGCTAAATTGCAAGTAAAGCCAACCTGGGTGGACCAGATTAAGGAAAAGCAGTTGGAAGATGAGTCTTTGGTTGCTCGTTTTCAACAAGTTAAGGAAGGGGAAACTTCTGAGTTTGGTTTAAATGGTGATGGAGTTCTGTGTTTTCGAGGAAGAATTTGTGTTCCGAGGGACTCTGATTTAAGGCAGACAACATTGAAGGAAGCTCATGGGGGACTATGTGCCATGCATCCTAGAGGGAATAAGTTGTATCACGACTTGCGAGAATTGTACTGGTGGCCTGGACTTAAGCGAGAAGTAACGGAGTTTGTAGGAAAATGTCTGACATGCCAACAAGTGAAAGTGAGCATCAATTACCTTCCGGATCATTACAATGGTGAAGATACCACTTTGGAAGTGGGAGAGGGTAACCATGGGCTTTGTGAGTGGGTTGCCTTTGACACCATCAAAGAAAGACTCGGTGTGGGTGATTGTGGATAGGTTGACCAAATCAGCCCATTTCATACCTGACGCATCGACTTTTCGCTTCAAAAGTTAGCCAAGTCAGTATGTGGCGGAGATTATACGACTTCATGGAGTCCCAGTTTCGATTGTCTCTGACCGAGATCCCAGATTCACATCTCGGTTTTGGCAAAAGTTGCATGAGGTGTTGGGGACACGATTGAACTTTAGTACGGCTTTCCATCCCCAAACTGATGGTCAGTCAGAGAAGGTTATTCAGATTCTAGAGGACATGTTGAGGGGATGCGTGATTGACTTTCAAGGTAGTTGAGAGGATTACTTGCCGTTGGCAGAATTTGCGTACAATAACAGTTACCAGGCGAGTATTTGAATGGCACCGTATGAAGCACTGTATGGACGAAGGTGTCGTACACCTAGTTGTTGGACTGAACTAGGAGAGCGACAAATTCTTGGACCAAAGTTGGTAGTTGATACTGAGGATAAGGTCAGAATAATTAGGGACTAGTTAAAAGAAGCATTTGATAGGAAAAAGTCGTATACAGATTTGAAGCGTAAGGAGATTGAGTACTCAGTAGGTGATATGGTCTTCTTAAAGGTTTCTCCTTGGAAGAAGATATTAAGGTTCGGTAAGAAGGGCAAGTTGAGTCCGCGGTTTATTGGGCCTTATCGGGTTTTGAAACGAGTAGGCCCAGTGGCTTATCAGTTGGAATTACCTCCAGAGTTAGACAGGATTCACGATGTTTTTAACGTCTCCATGTTAAGGCGTTATCATTCTGACCCTACTCATGTCCTGCCAGTTGCAGAAATTGAAGTTCAGACTGATTTGACCTTTGAGGAGGAGCCTGTGCAAATATTGGCTCGAGATGTTAAGGTTCTCAGAAGGAAATCTGTCTCGTTAGTGAAAGTGCTTTAGCGTAATCATGGAAGGGAAGAAGCTACTTGGGAATCAGAAGAGACTATGCGTCAACAATACCCTCAACTATTTGGATCAGGTAAATTTCGAGGCTAAAATTTCTTTAAGGGGGGTAGAGTTGTAACGCCCCAATTTTCGAGAATTCTGTGAATGTTGGCAAAATTTCATGCTTTGATTTTGTCATTTGTGAGTGAAATTATGAAATAGGACCTATGTGAAAATGTTTGAAAATGCTATAGGCTAATTTGTAGTGGCCAAATAAATAGTAGTGCAAAATAGGAGGATTTGCATATCAAACCTCCCATTTTACAAGAAGTGGCCGGCCATCATGTTGTTGAAGACAATGTGTGCACTTGATATCCATAATTTATGGTACAAATTGATAAAAAATTGATAATGGGTTAGGTAAATGTTCCATGATGGGCATGATAAGCATTATGGGCATTTTTTTTTATTGACATTATGGCATAGGTATGGCACAAATAATATAGGTTATTTTGTGTCATAAAATATTGGGTAATAAAATAACAAAAGGATGAAAAGAACAAAGTTTTGTCCATCTTTGTTCATCATAGCCGAAAGTTAGAGAAGAGAAAGGAGAGGAGAAAGCTCTTGAATGTTCGGTCACTTGGGGAAGAAAATTGAAGGTAAGTTCATGGTAGTTTGCTTTTATTTTGAGGTTCATGAGTTCTTCTTGATTCTACCTTAACTCTTGAAGCATATTTTGGTTTTTAGTTGTGTTGTGAGCATTTAGTCATGAATTAAAATGAAGGAAATAGTTGTTGTTTCATGTTCTTTTGATGAAAAATGGAAGATAGGTGAAGTTGAGCCAAACAAATGAGCATGCATGTGCCTTAGATGTTAAAGGGAAAAAATCGGCTAACATGTTGTGCTTTAAAATGATGAAATGGAGATTATACTTACGTAAAATCATAGATATGTGATGATTGATTGGTGATATACATGTTTAAATAACATGCATGCAAGTTATGTGTGAAAGAGTGATTTGGTAATAAATCTGCTTGGGACAACAGCAGTAATGTGACTTTGGAAAATCACCATAAATTGTGAGAGATGAGTTAGAAGGTGAATAAATTATGTAATTAAAGCTTAATGAGTCTAGTTTCAAATGAAATAAACGAGAACATATTTTGAATTCTGTACAATGATAAATTTGATTCGTAATGAAGAGTGGTCAGATTAGTCAAACAGTGAAACATGCGAAACTTTGAGAAAAATATGGTATTGATTGACCAAACCAAAAATTATGAAAATTTTATGGATAGAGGATATATGAGTCTATTTTCAGGGAAAATTAACGGCACTTGATTTGGAGTTTTGTCGCTCTAGTTATAAATGATTTAGTGACTATTGCTCAGGAAGACAGCTTGCAGTGAAATTATGATTATGTGGTAAACATTGACAAAAATTTGTTAATGAGTTGCTTATTGGTTTCTTATAAGCTTACTCTGATTTGGAGGTGTGGTTGGCTGAATATTGTAAGGGGTTAATACGTAGTTTGTATTTGAATAATTAGATTAACGTGTTAGTAATCCAATTGTAGGCGGTTCGTGTGTGGATCTCGCCAGCATATTGTCACAAACAGGTGTGTAACTAACACCCTCTTATAGACTAGATCGGTACAAGCCGAAATATCGAAAAGCCGGTATTTTGAGATCTTGCGAGTGTGTGAATGCTCATGAGATTAATAGTTTGATGTATATGGCAAATTAAAGTGATAAGACTGCAGAGTGCGCGATTCTGTGCATTTAGATATTTTTGGGCTTAATGGGCCAAAAACGGGGTAATGGGCCAACAGGCCCAAATTGGTAAGAAAACGCGGTAAGTGTTTCTGATCGTACGTAAATGACTATGTTATGTATGAAAACCTTAGAATAGTTAAATCACTTAAATACCCCTATGTATGCAAAATTACTATTATACCCCTAGGGTTACTTTTGACTGAAAAGCATGACGATCTGATTCTGTATGATGTATGCCATGATTATATATCATTGCATGGGGACTTGGGTTATACTATGGAGGAAGCGCCCGGTGGCTATGCCACAATTATCGATCTGGTGGCTCGCCACATATATCTGCTTCGGTGGCTCGCCACAATATTCAGATCTGGTGACTTCGTCACAATATCTAGCGACCTCGCTGCGATTTACGTGGTGTGTAGCGGTTGGGTGGGTCGAGTAGTCTCCCCACATGGTGTAAGGCTGGTACGGGGGTGTTATGGATGAATCTGGGTTGGGTTTCTACATAAACATGTAGTATCTGTTTGTTCTGTTATGGACCTGTGGGCTTTATTCTGAATTCTGTTCTGGGCTAAGGCCAACTTATTCTATTTCTGTGGTTTTAGCTGATATAGGCTATGGTTGGGTTAATTTACACACTGAGTTTCCCCAAACTCACCCCTTTTTATTTTCATCCACGCAGGTAATCCTCAACCATAGTGGGCTTGAAGCTGTGAGGGAATTCGGAGTGGCCACCCGTTCTGAAAGTTTGATTTTCTTCTGGTGAACTGGACATCCTTTTATTTACGTTTGAAGTTTTCAGTTTTTAAATGTAATAAGGCCGCTTAATTATTTTTGATGGTTTTAATATGTATTACTAAGATAGGTATTACTTATTTTAACTGTTAAAATTGGATAGCTTTAGGGCACGTTTTCAAAAACAACAATTGATTTCAAAATAACACGACAACAAGCAAAGCTTCTTCAATGAAAGTATTTTCCAAAATTAATCACTTTTCCTAAAAATAACTTAATCAAATCGGTTTCTAGAAATATCCATGACGTTAAGGTGTGGCAATGGAGGTATGCATGTCAGGATTGGATCCGAAGGAGCTTGGTACTTAAGCGATCAGATGGACTCACCACCTCTTTTTCGGTTTCCTATCCGTGTCTGACTTCCATTCACTTTAACCTATAATGAAATTATCTTTTAAAACACTAAGTAAGTTTTTCTGGATCAACAATATAAAATGTTTTGAACGCTTCGATGTGGCATGTCGGATCTGGTCATAATGTCTGGACCGAGTTTGGGGTGTTACACTTTAATAGCTACAAACAAATTCTAATTAGTTCAAATTATAGGGACTAAGCCAAAGATGCATCATGCATGGTGTGGTGTGACTTAGCCTTTGGTTTTTTGAAAATCAACTCAACCTTGGCTCTGATACCAAAACTTTTAACACCTATGCCCGACTCGATCACCAGATCTGGGTATGGCATATCACAACTTAAAACCATATGATTTTAGCAAAAACACTAGAAAATTTAAAAGATTTGAAGTCTTGGTGTAACTCTGAATTTGGTGTAAACACAATAACATAACAATCAAATCAATTATACGCCAAGTAAAACAATTTCATGCTAACATAAAACAATTTCATGCTAACATGTGGCAGAAGCCTTGTAAAAGTTGGCAAAGTTATATAAATCACAAGATTGGTTATTTCTCATACAAAAGTTTCAAGTGCATCACTAGCAGTTAAACATCATTCAAACAGTTTGGCGTATATGCCTAAAAGATTATCTCAAAAACCATAGTCATTAGTATTTAACATATATTTAAGTTCATAAAATATCTCATAAAAAATGTTTTAGTGAAAATTGTAAAATATTACAAAGTTGGTTAAAAATAAGTCTACACGCCACCCTTCCAAAAGTTCATGGATGATAAAAAAAATTTCAAGTAGCTCAATATAAAGAGAAACTCTGGTGTAGTGTCTTTCTATAGAATCTCTTCTTTAATCAACATGTCTGAGACGGAAAATATAGTAGAGTAAGTTCAAATGAACTTAGTGAGTTCCATATATAAAGGAAACACAAACAATAAACAGAATACCACTAGAAGTCAAGCATTAATAATCGTAATGATACTCAACCTTTCAGAGATGTTTGGACATACTAATTAGAATATGCCTAATGGCATTCACAGGACGGACTCGATCTATCAACTTAACACGACTCATGGGTGTGCACTATCCATCTGTTAAACCATGACTTAGTACAATGTGCACATTTGCACACGACCTATACTCGTGCCAATCTTAGACCCATAATTCAAAATCAGAATCATACCAATCAGTCGTATTCATATGCATATACTCCACACTTTAACTCTTAATATCATTTCTATTTAGCTGACATATTTTCTGGTGAGCTGCCAGTCCAGCTTGCAATATATCTTCTTTATCGAAGGCACCACAAACATATTTCCTTCTCATTTTATCATATATCACATTCGACATATAGATGATACCAGCTTGCATAAAAAGGAGGGTACTTTATTTCAAAACATGGACTGACCATACTCACGCTGACAATATTGGTTTAACACCACCATAACTATACCACACATTACATCATTAAGAGGGAATGCTTATCTTACATCATTTATATAGGAAAAGGATTTTATAACACAAGGAAGTAAGAAGGAACTCATCAGAAAGTCTACTATAATAATATACTCAAAAGGTCCCTTACCCTTATTGTTTGGACCTTTATTAGCTTCTTGCACTAAAAAGATAGACAAATATATCTATCAAATCATTAAACTACTAAAATTTAACAGCATGCATAAATCGATAGCATGCAACCCAGAATTAGGAAGTTTCCTTCCTCAAAAGAAATTTTAGAACCTAGGTATACTTTACTATAAATACATAAATTCATTGGATAATAAACTAAGGGTTTACCAGAAATTACCAATAAACTAGTACTAACAATAAAGTCCACTAGACACAAGAAACTCCTTATTGATAATTCCAGCTTAGAAATTTCTAAAGCTTTAATGAAGAATGCAAGGAAGAATAAGAAGTAGAATTGAAACATAAAAACACGCTAGCTAGCTATCCTCATATAGTGGAGACAACCAGGAACAAAACTTAATGGAAAGTCAAAGGATTCCATTATCGCTCTAGAAATTCAAGAAGGAAATAATTAAGACTCTAATCATCTACAATACTACAGTTTAGTTCTATCTAGGTCTTAACTAAAACTTAATATTACTAACTGAGCCATCGTAAAATATACTAAATACGGACACAAATATATCAAGATAAGAACTAACGAGTTCGCCCAAAATATCAGGGGTTGACGGATAGCTTAACAGAAGAATCCATTGAATATGTCACACAATATGCCACACAATAAAAAACAAATACTTAACTAACTTACTCATCTTCTACCCTTAACTTATCCAACTTACACGCCAAACTGTAACTTGACATAGTCTCCTTTGGACAGGCTATTACAATTTTGCTTTTTCAAGTCAAGATTAATCCTCTAAAATGAGATTTCTAAAGATCTAATAATTTATGTCAAAATTGAGCTCTAAAATGGCAAATTTTGGGTTTACAATTTAAACCTCTGTTTCTAAATTCTTTTCACTTTATTTTGATATCATTAAGAGGTTTTTAATCTTATTTTAATAGATTGTTATGATATTTCAAAGGTTTGATGATTTTTCCACCAAAGTGTTTGTATGTGATGACTTTTTTGGAAATCTTAATTCTTAGTTTCGAGGTGTTCTAAGTGGTTAGGATCTATCCTAATATGATTAATAAGATTATTAGAATCAGGTTGAAGCAATGGCAATAAGAAATGATCAAGAAACCTAAGATTTCAATAAAACTAGTTAAATTTTTTATATATATGAGGGTAGTTCGGATCTATGTTTTTTTTGAGATTACGATCTGATTGTGAATGTTAGTGATCATATTGTGTTATGTTTATTATGTTTGTAAATGTTCAGATCAATCGGAGCCCTTTACGAGTAAGGCAATAGGCTAGGCAAAGCTAGTTTAAGTTTTTGGCAAGCAAGAAAAAACGGTATCGGTGAGTGGGCTATAGTTGCTACTTGTAAGCACAATTCACTGAGTTAATCGAGAGCTTTGGTTAGCCTAAACACCTATCATAAGTTTCGAGTGTAAAGCCTTCTTACTCATTTTTGCCTTATTTTTCAAATAGTGTTTATGTGATATTAGATGTGATAAATGATGAGCTAATATAGACAGTGATATGTGATTATGTCAATAAATGATATGTGATTTTACTGGTTTTGTGCACACCTATGTGAACTAAAGTGATTGTGGCTCATAGAGCATTGTATTTGCACTTGTAAGTGTTTCATTTGTATATGGCAAGCATGTTATGTGAGTATGATAGTGATGTGTTTAAGATGAATATGAGCAATGAAAATGTGTATAAATTTGTGATCTCTTCAAACAATTAGATATAGTTGGCATGCCATAGTACTTAACACTCACACTTCTGTTTTGTATATGGGCATGGAGGCCCCGGGACATGTTGGAGAGATAAGAGAATGTTGAGCTACAACTCCATTCATGGGATATGTTTGATGTGTTGGAAAGTGCTAACTTAATGCTACATTTTGATAGGGACATGTCAGACTCTTTGAGTCATTGTGAGGTGATATAAGGAGATCTGTTTGCCCAATGTGTTATATATATATATATATATATATATATATATATATATATATATTTATATATATATATGTTTCAGAAGTCTTAAGATACCAATATGTAAATTGAAATGTTTTATGTAAAAGTGTGTTCTTCACTTGTGAGTAAAATGAAACATGAAAATAATGCCTTGACATTATTAGGAAGAAGTAGTGAGATTGCCTTTAGCATGCTTTTGTTTAATGTAACGCCCTGAAAACTTTAAGTTTTTATTTTCTAGAAATTGACAAGTAAATTGATCTAGTTCACTGGTTAAGCTTCAGTTTTCCCTTTGGTCTTGTGTTCGAAACCCCTATGTATAGATGAGAAATTTAATTTTTGTTCTTTATGCTTCAGTTGCCTATGTGGATGAGTTTTGCACAATTTCAAACTCTAGATAATTTCTTTAATTATCAAGAATCTGATTAGTGGTTAGTAGGATAAGATTTTTTTTGTTTAAAAAATTAATTAATTACTTTTTCCCCAAAAGTGATCTCACGTTCCCCTCAATGTTTTTTTTTCGTACAAGCATTGTATAGTATTGTTAGTTCTGAACGTAAGTAAATCCGGTGTAAGTATTGTTATTTTTTGTGAAAAGAGTCTTAGTTGTTTTAGTACTCAGTTTATGTTTGGGCGCATTGCAGATTTCATGATTGATTGTTATGTTTTCTGATAGGAGAGGAACGCATGACGTTCGGCAATCCTCAAGCACAGTAAGTGTGTTGGGCTGTTATTTTCTTGAAGGTAAGAAGTCAATTTGAGATTTAAGGTCAAATTTCTTTGTTAAAAACTTTGATGTTGGTTATAGCAATTTTTGTGAATCAAATTTAGAGAATCGTCCCAATTGATGGATTAATTGAAGTTCTTAGGTTTTGGAAATCATGTGGTTGCATTCTCATCAAATCTAGATCAGGTGTGTAATTAAATCACAACATATCACGAATGGTAGAAAGCCAAAAAACTAGACAGTATTAATTTAAATAAGTTACACACTAAGCTTGTAAGCTCATTTCAAGTTATTTACTCTTAAGTAACCCACAGACATAGGATGGATCAGTGGGATAGGAGCTCGGTTAAACCTATTTAAATTTATGATTCTTTTAACTTTGTTTACTTTGTTTTGGTGTTGTTGGATTGTTTTGAATTTTTGGGACTATTTTTTATTTGGACCTTATTTTCCGTTTTGAATCGTTTTATTTTTTTATTAATTATAATAACTCTATATGCAAAACGTTGGAATTTCAATATCAAATCGCGTTTTCCAAAACTAAATTTAACTAAGAGTTCCGTTGCAAACTTAAGTGTTTTATAAATATAACTTTAATCGACAAATTTAACAAATTAAGTAAGGAAGGTATTCTTTTCTAAATAAACAGGAATATTATTTACGAAAAGCCAGCATTATTTCTACAAGCCTAAAATGATTTTTGAATTTCAAAATGAATCGTAGCAAATTCTCCATATCTGGCCATAACATCGAGGCCAAGTTTGGGGTGTTACATTTGGTAGTATCAGAGTCAAGTTCAAAACTTAGGAGGTGATTTTTGGGTTCAAATTTTTATGAAAATTGTTTTTTAAAAAATGTATTCTCTAATTAAATCTCAAAAAATGAGTTTATGAAATATTGAGTCTCCACGCCGATCATGTAAGTACTTCTGCTTTAGCTATACTGTTTAGTTAGAAAAACATTGTAGTGATTAGAATTTCTTTGCTTTTTTTAAAGACTATAGCAACACCGTAAAAGTTCTCATAAGATTTTTGATATAAGATATCTGATAACAAACTTCAAACTAATTTATAAAATTCTGAACTTGTAGATAACTTATAATGAGTGCGCGAGGAACACGTAGATGAGGTACTCGTGGGCTCTGGGCGCCGAAGAGGAACTCAAGCTAAGCCATCTTCAATGGGCAGTATGCCCAATTTAGATAAAAGCGGGACTGTCGGGACACCCACTGTGACACCCCAAACTCGACCAGGATGTACCGGCCCAAACTTGAAGCGTTACATTAGCCATCTAGGTGACTCTCCAGCTAACGACCACTGAAGACACACCCCGATCTTATAACACCTAAATCTTATCTGGATATTAATTATTTATTAACGCAAAAGCAAATTATGAGCCAATTTTAGACTTTTTCTAGGTAATTTAACCTATGGGCATTTTCTTCATTTTACCATCAATGGTAAAACTAACCCGATTTTAGATCTAAATGTTTACTGACCTTCTTTTAGTCAAATTTTGTAAGCCTAAAAATTTCAACTTAAATTGAGTTCATTTCATATGTCTAATTCAAGTTTTACTATTAGGGACTAAATTGTAACAAATACAAGCTATCAAGACTTATTCTGAATTATAAATTAAGTATGTTTCTATCGAATGTTACCCATTATGAGACGAATCCTAAAACTTTACTAGGTTTCCTTATCATCTAGCGCGATTAGACTACTCAATTGTTAGGACTAAATTGTAAGTTAAAAAAATTAGAATACCAATTTAAAAAAATAAAAATTCAAACCCCCCAAAAACACGGTCGTGTGTCATTAAATGATTGTGTTCATGTCGCGAAAAAATTTTAGGCAGATCGCACACGCCCGTGTGGAAATCCCACACACCCATGTATGATTGTTCTAGTTTCCACTCGCCCATGTGCAACCCCTCACACGCCCGTGTGGATAGGCACATGCCCATGTGAAAACCACTACACCTATTTTTGTGAAAAACTCATTTTAAAACTCAATTTTGCATATTTTAATGCCAATTAAGCCCGATTTAACTATGATTAATTAGCATACATATATATACACCTTCAATTGAATTTATTGACATCAATTAAGCCTCAATTAAATAGAATTAGGTAAATAATTTCATGCACATCAAACACTGAACAAATCACACAAGTGGTGTACCTTAGTCACTAGTAAACCAATCCATGGAAGCTTCATTTAAATAATTGTTAGTATAAATTTCATGTTTTACACACGTGTTATCAAGCAACAATACATCGTAAACCATTCAATAATTAAACTCAAACATGCCTTAAAGTTATTATAAAACCATCCAAAATAAATGTCCAAAGTCCAATTACAACTAAAATCAAACTAATTCCTAGAAGTTCCACAATGCCCTATTGTAGTCTCTAAAATGTGTATTAAAGTCTCTGCCAAGCCTATATCTCTTGGAACTCTCCTGCTCGACTCTTCAGCTCCTTAAGCCCGACGATTATCTACACGAATTGTGAGGGTGTAACAGTCCAGTTTTGACCCTAGTCGAAATAGTGGTTTTGGGACCACAAGTCTGAGTCTGAAAAATATTTTAATATTATTTTCAGTGTTTGTGATATGCAAATTTATATCTGCGAAATTTCTATGATTTAATTTGTCTGTTTCTGTGCTTACTTATGAAAAAGGATTAAATCACGTAAAGTGTAAAAGTTGTCTGCTATTTATTAAAAGTGCCTATTTTTTTGGCTCATTAAAGGTAAGATCCTTATGATGAAATAAATCCAATTATATGATAGAGGAATATATGGTTTGGCATAATGGTTAATATGGTTATTTTTAAAGAGTGGTTAGTTAAATGGTTTATTAATGTATATTATAATAAAACCAAAGCGTAAAATATTTCCATTATGCTTCATCTTTGCCAAAAATTAGAAGAAAAAGGAAACCACTGAAGCTTCAAGGTATTCGGCCATTGCATGAGTGAATAGGTTAGTCTATTTTGTTTGGTTTTTGATGATTTTTACGTTTCTGTGATCGTTTCTTTGTGTTCTTCAAAACTCATGTCCGAATTTCTATTTCTATTAAAGATTTCATGAAATGCCATTGTTGATATCATGAGTTTTTTGATGTTTTTGGATGAATTATAAAGGCTTTGGTGGATGATTTATAAGTTTTATCTTTGAATTTTGATGGAATAGAGCTATTTGGGCTAATTTGTGAAAATGAGATTTTGAAGGACTAAATTGTGAATTAAATATGTTATTTAGGCTGGTATGGAAGCCATGTATATTCGCCCAAGCTATAGTCTTGGCGAATTTTGTATATTTGTGATTTTTTGAAAAATGGATTAAATTGTCAAAGTGTGAAAATGTAAGGGCTAAAATGAAAAGTGCGCTAAATATGTGTTCATGGATTATTTTGAGTGAAATGGATGATTGAATGGTTGAATTTGAATTGTATTAGATCAAGAACAAAGAAAATCACACTTAGATCGAGAGAAGTCCAAAATAGTTGAATAGTCGACTCGTTCCGTCCGAAATCCATACGAGGTATGTCAAATTACAATTACGTGTTAAACTGATTAAATTCTGCATATATAAACTTTAATTTGTATTGGATGGCCTTGAGAGCCTAATGAATACCTTTTGAGTAAATTCTGTTAATATGTTGGTATCCGAAAAGCTCTGTATGCTTCTAAAGGACCGTTGACATCTATCTGAGATATCGTGTAAGACCGTGTCTGGGACACAGGCCTCGATTGATATATACATATAGGACCATGTCTAGGACATCGGCATCGTATCTGATTTCATTTAAGACCCTCTCTGGGATAGAGGCATCGATATTGAATTACATGTAAGACCACGTCAGGGACTTCGGCATTGTACTTGTTTGTGAGTATTGGTATCGTATCTGAACTGTCTGATGATAGAGTACGAAATATGAGGATGATTTTATGACATGTATAACCTATACAGGTACATTTGTATTGTATTAAATTTCTGAATATAAAAGACTCTGTCTCTGTGAAATATGTATGGAATTTGGAAATAAGGTACGACATATAAGCAAAAAAAGGAGCATGGTTAAGTTTATGAATTATTCTATGAAATAGTTATGAATCTTTATGCTTGAATTGTACTTATAAGATTTAGTAGTTAGACTAATTGTATTTGGCTTACTAAGCTCCCTGTAGTTTACTCTGTGTGATTTCTGTCTGTTTTATAGTTATCGTAGCTACTAAAGGCTCAGGGATAGTCGAGGATCATCACCACACTATCGAACTCATTTTGGTACTTTTGAAAGTGTAAATTTTAAAGTATGGCATGTATAGGCTAGAACGTCTAAGTATGTAAGTTTTGAATTATATATATGTTAGGCAATGGGAGTTGGCTAACAAATAATAAGTTTATGCATGGTTTTGGTGTATGTTTGTAATGTGCTATGTTCTAATGTGATTTGGTCATTTTGAGCATAGAATTGGTTGAAAATTTTGGTATGATTGTTGTATATTATTGCTTAAAGGATTGAACCCAAAAAGGTGTGACATCCCTAAATCGACCCTAGTCGGAAAGTGGTTTCGGGACCACCAAACCGAGTCATAATAATAATTAACCATCATAATTGATGCTCATTATATGTATATATGCATGTGTGAAAATTTCGTGTTTGGATGTTAATAGTAAGTAAATTTTTATCAAATAGGACTTATGTGAGAAAATTTAGAAATGTGCTAGGCAATTGTAAGGTGGCCTATTAATACATGTGGGAAAATAGTTGTCCTTGCATGTCAAATAACCCACTTCCTAAGGTGAGTGGCCGCCATGACAAGAATATGGGCAAGGAACATGTTTCCAACATGTTTAGTTAGTGGATTATGTAGAAAAAATAAAGAAATGAAAAAAATGAGCATGGATGCCCCCCTTTGTTGCCGTGAGTAGAGGAAAAGAAAGGAAAAAATTGTTCATCCATTCTCAAAATCTTGGCTGAAAATACTAAGGGAAAAAGGAAGGATTTTTGCTTCATGCTTGGTTTAGAAGAGAACTAGAAGGAGATTTGGTCATACTTGTGTCAAGATTAAGGTATGTTTGAGGTTGTGTCATGAGATTCATGCATGTTTTAGTTGCTAACTTGATGTTCATGTTAGCCCATGGTTCAAATCCTTGTTATGCCATGGAAATGGTATTTGGCCAAGGTTGATATTGTGTTAAAGCCATTGCATGCTAAATGTGAAGCTTGTTGATGATACATGTAATGATGGATTGACTACTCTTGAAATTTCTTTTAGCATTCTTGAGTAAGACATGGAGTTTTCTTTGTTTAACCATGACCAAAAATTGAAAGGGGATGGTGTGGGATGTATTCGCCATGGCATGCTCATAAGTGCGATTTATGCTTGTTGCATGATAGGTAAAATTTGTGTTTTGATATATGTGTATATGTGTTTGTACATGATGTTACAAATGGATGTGAAAATATATGCTAGATTGGGAAAATTTGATTAAATGTTCATGAGATGAAATTAGGTGATTAAAAGATGTTAGTTGACATTGTACATATATATATATTCGGCCATTAAAGTGAGTATGTAGGTAATGTTGAATCAAGTTTTTGGTGCATATTCGGTTAGGTGTATAATCGACCAAATGGGCGATTAGTAAGAATGGTTGCCGAATATACAAGCATACATATGCATGTGTAGTTGAATTATGAATGTTTAGCAAGATGGTTAAACTAGTGATTTATTGATTAAGCTCGGGGAGTTAAAGAAGGAGAATCAAGCAAGGGAAAGACGAAGGTCATCGAGTAGCCGACTTGGAACTATTTTACCCAACACGAGGTAAGTCATTAAGCACGTATTTGATATTGCTTAAATGATTGTAAAATTTATGCAATTGCGTTTAATGGGATGATATATATATATAAATGAAAATGTATGTGTATGGAGTGATGACAATTGTTGAATGTAAAAGAAATAGTGAAATGTGTAGAAAGTTTGCTTTCGGCACTAAGTGTCTTGAACAATACGTGTGTACGGTGATTTAGATTGGCACTAAGTGTGCGTGCTGGAAATATATGGCACTAAGTGTGCATGCTGGAAATATATGGCACTAAGTGTGCGAGCTCGAAGGGCATGGCACTGTGTGTGGGGCTTAAATCGCATGGCACTAAGTGTGCGAAATCGAGTATTAAGCACTGTGTGTGCGTACTCTCTATATATATATAAATATCTCCAATCGAACAATTATATGGAGGGTGTGTCTCCATCGAGTGAGTATGGACAGCGGATCGGGTAAGTACCTTGAGCTCATGACGAATAGGTAATACGTTCATGCTTGGGGTTGAATTTGGTAAGCCTTAAATCTATGTGATGATTGAAATTGTATGGTTGTGCTGGAAAATGAGTTAATGTGTAAAAATGCTTGATTATCTTGTTGTGTAGAATATGAAATGTGGATGTATGAATTGGTATTTAGATTGGACCGAAAGGTCCGAGGTATTATGGTATAGATTCGATATGGACGAGTACCTAGCCTCATTTGTTGTACATGTAGTAGTAACTTTATCGATGGATTGACGAATGCTTATGACTTACTGAGTTGTAAACTCACTCGGTGTTTTCTTGTCACCCATTTTAGGTCTCTTGGACTCGTATTGTTGCGTGCTCGAACCGTCGTTGAAGTCATCACACCGCTGAAATCTTGTGGTATTGTTTTTTGTTGTTGAAGAACATTTGGCATGTATAGGCTATTATATTTTGTCGAATTGTGGGTTGTAAACTTTAAGCCATGTGAAAATGGCCTATGTGGTCGTCGAGTGGGATGCTAGAACCTATAGCCACGAGTCTTAGAAACTCAAATTTTGTTAAGGTGGCCATAATTTGTGTCATGTATGATGGATGATTAAGGCCAAGGAAAAATTCATGAAATTGGCATAGTCTCTGCAGTAACTGTTGCGGACAGCAGCAGTGAGATGAGATTGAAAAATCACTAAAAATAGTAGAAGTAGAATTAAATAGTGAGTAAATTATGGAACTGATCCTATGAATCTATTTTATATGGACGAAACGAAACGACCATATGAGCAGTATACTTGGGAGATATTAAAGTTCTCGTGAGACAGGGCCAGAACGATTTCTGGGTCCCCTGTCGCGACTTTGAAAATTTACCATAAATTATCCAGAAAGAATTAGGAGTCATGCCTTATATTTACAGATTCCATTTTGAGTCTAGTTTCATTAGAAACAAACGACACCAGTATTAAAGCCCTGTACAGAAAGATATTCAAGTTGTAACGCGCGGAGGTCAGAGCAGTCGATCCCTGTAACATGGGTGACTTTAACTAATAAACTGTACCAATTGGCCCAACCAAAAATTCTAAAAATAAATCCATGGATGGGTATATGAGTCTAAATTCAGGGAAAATTTACGAAACCAGTTTCCGAGTTTTGGAACTCGAGATATGATTTTTAAGGCGACGGTGACGCAGTTTTCCAGCCTGTCCAGAAATGCCAAATTGGTCGGTACTTTAAGAGGATTTGTCTCGTTAACCCCTCGTGTCCGACACCGGCGTCGGTCACGAGTTAGGGGTGTTACAATTTTATTGGTATCAGAGCTATGGTTTAGTCGGTTCTAGGACTACCATAGCGCGTGTGAGTCTAGCTATACATGCCAAATTGATAGTGCTTAATAATGTGATGACTTCTGACGGTTGAAATTTTTGTTTTGATTAGCGATGGAACCCGGTAGAGAGACCCTTGGCGGATGACGTTGAAAGTGTAGCGGCTGCTCTGCGCAAGGGACACCGCTGTTGAGCCTCGGTCATCCGCGAATAATCAAAATGAAGGCGAAACAAGCCTTCTTCACTATGATGAATGAGTGGGTCGCGCAATATGCCCGAACCAACCCGGCTGTCCAACCATTCCCGAATTTAAATACTCCACCCCAAGAGCCCGCAATGCCTCCGATTCTTCGATCCTGTGAGGCTGAGTAAACCACCGTGGACTTGATTAGGAAGCGTGGGGCGAGGAGTTCAAGGCCATAGTTACCGATGATGCCGAAAAGGCCGAGTTCGCTCGATAACACCATTAGAGTGTTAGATGATATCATGCACACCGACGAATGTCTTAAGTGTGCTATATCCTTGTTATGAGACTCGACTTACTATTGGTGGAGGACTTTAATTTCCATAGTCCCAAATGAACGAGTTACTTGGGATTTCTTCCAATCCAATTTCAAAGAAATACATTAGTCAACAGTTCATCGATCGAAGCGTAAGGAATTCTTGGAACTCAAGCAAGGCGGATGATCAGATCTGAATACGAACATGAGTTCGTAAGACTTAGTCGGTATGCTCGGAGTGTGTGGCTGATGAGGTTGCGATGTGCAAAAGATTTGAAGAAGGATTGAATGAAGAGTTAAAGTTACTAGTGGGAATTTTGGAGATAAAGGAGTTCGTGACACTAGTCGAACGAGCTCGCAAGGCGGAAGAACTTGGGAGGAGAAGAAGAAGGCTGAATTTGAAGCAAGAGATTACCGTAAAAGATCGACGAGTAAAGCTCCATTCTCGGCTGTAAAGAGGTTCGTGGAGGACACCAAGAAGTCGAGGACGATCGGGAATTTCCATTAGAGCTCGACCATTGACGGACTCCGAGCTACTTGATGAGCTAGTGTGGGCAATAATCGTCAAGAGAGACCTGAATGCCCCAATGTGGAAGACGACACCTAGGTGAATGTTGGGGTAAGTCATTAATAGGGCTGTTATGGATGCGGTTCAAGGACCACTTCATTAGAGATTGCACGAGCTAGATGAGAGGAATAAGACGCAAGGTGCAAGACCTAGTGGAACGACGGTGGAGGTAGGCCCCGAGAATCTCTGGAGGTAGGGGTGGTAATCGAGAGGAGCCTCTAATACTGCCGTCCGATCCGAGACCGTGTGCTCTGCTAGAGCATATGCCATCCGCGCACGAGAGGAGGCATCCTCCTCGACGTTATCACCGGTACTTTTACTCTCTTTGATACTATTGTGATTGCATTGATTGACCCCGCTCTACTCACTCATATGTATGTGAAACCTTAGCATCCAAGAAGACTCTACACCGTTGAGTCTCTCGAGTTCGTAATTCAGTGTCAAACCCTTTGGGTCAATACGTGCTTGTTGATAAAGTGTGCAAGAGATGCCCCTAATAATTCGAGAATCTGTTTTCCTACCGATCGATGCTTCTACCATTTCATGAATTGATGTTATTCTTGGTATGGATTGGTGACCGTACATGATGCGATGGTGGACTGCAAAAGGAAAACCATTAATTTGAGGAGTGCAAATAATGAGGTAGTCCGAGTCGAGTCTCTCGATTTAAAAGGAGTGCCGAGAATAATATCTTCTATCACCGTCAAGATATGTGAAAAGGGTGTGAAACATACCTTGCGTATGTGTTTGGGAGTAAAGAGACGGAAAGGAAACTCGAATCGGTACCAGTGGTTTGTGAGTATTCGATGTTTTTCCGAGGAGTTACCGGATTGCCACCGGTTCGAGAAGTGGAATTCGCATCGGTTGTACCGGTACTACGCCGATTTCAATAGCCCCGTATCGTATGGCATTAACGGAATTAAAGGAATTGAAGGTTCAATTGCAAGAATTGACGGATAGAGGTTTCGCTCGACCGAGTTTTTCTCCATGGGGCGCTTTGTATTGTTTGTGAAGAAGAAGGACGGAACCATGAGGTTGTGCATCGACTATCGTCAACTCAATAAAGTGACGATAAAGAATAAATATCCATTGCCACGAATTGACGATTTGTTTGATCAATTAAAGGGAGCCTCTTTGTTTTCAAAGATAGATTTGAGGTCGGGTACTATCGGTTGAGGGTCCGAGAATCGGACATACCCAAAACCGCTTTTAGAACGAGGTACGGTCACTACTGAATTCTTGGTGATGCCGTTTGGGCTCACTAATGCCCTCATGGTGTTTATGGATTTAATGAATAGAATTTTCAGGCCATACTTGGATCGGTTCGTAGTTGTATTTATCGATGACATTTTGGTCTATTCGAAGATGAAACCGAACATCTTGAACACCGAGGCTAGTGTTGCAAATCTTACGAGATAAGCGATTATACATAAAGTTCAAGAATGTGAATTTTGGTTGAAAGAGGTTAGCTTTTGGGGCACGTGGTGTCCGTCGGTGTCGGGTGGACTGAACAAAATTTCGCCATAGTCGATTGGAAACCTCAAGGAATGTTACCGAAGTTAGGAGCTTTTGGGGCTTGCGGTTACTACCGACGGTTTGTGAAAGGATTCTCGATGATAGCCACACCCATGACAAACCGCTTGAAAGATGTCAAATTTGAATGGACGGAAAAGTGTCGAAAAAGTTTCACCAATTGAAAACCCATTTGACGAAAGCTCCGGTTCTAGTACAACCCGAATCGGCAAAGAGTTTGTCATCTATAGTGATGCCTCCCTACTTGGGTTAGGTTGCGTATTGATGCAAGAAGGTCGAGTTGTGGCCTATGCGTCGAGACAATTAAAGCCACATGAGAAAAATTATCCAACCCATGACCTCGAATTGGCTGCCATCGTATTCGCCTTAAAGATATGGCGACATTACTTATTTGGTGAGAAGTGCCAAGTGTATTCGGATCACAAAAGTCTCAAATATTTGATGACTCAAAGAGACTTAAATCTGCGACAAAGACGATGGCTCGAGTTGTTAAAAGATTATGAACTCGTTATTGATTATCACCCGGAAAGGCCAATGTGGTTGCGAATGCCTTAAGTCGAAATCACCGCTTTGCTTTTACTGACGATGAATGTACACTTGTCTATTCTACCCGACAATGTGTTAGTAGCGAATTAAAGGCCAAACCATTGTTGGCTCATCAAATTCGGGAAGCTCGAGAAAGTCGATGAGGAGTTGCTTGCAAAACGGGCCGAGTGTGTTCGAACAAGGAATCGAGTTTCAAATTGATGATGACGATTGTTTGAGGTTCGAAGTCGTCTGTGTGTTCCAAAGAATTGAACTTATTTCGATAATTCTAAATGAAGCCCATTGTAGTCGAATGTCAATCCACCCGTAGTACTAAAATGGTCAATGACCAAACGCCAATTTTGGTGGCCCGTATGAAACGAGACATTTCAATTTGTTTCAAGGTGTCGATATGTCAACAAGTGAAAGCGGAACATCAAGTGCCATCGGGATTACTTCACCGATCATGATACCCGAATGGAAATGGGATCGAGTCACAATGGACTTTGTATCCGGACCGCCATTGTCGATGAGTAAGAAGGATGCGATTTGGGTCGTTGTCGATAGACTAACTAAGTCGGCTCACTTTATCCCCGTGCGTCTGATTTTTCAATGGACAAATTAGCGGAATTGTACGTTTCTCGATTGTGAGATTACACGGGTGCCTATTTCTATCGTGTCGGATAGAGACCCAAGATTTACGTCGCGATTTTGGAAGAAATTGCAAGATGCTTTGGGTACCAAGTGCATTTTAGCACCGCTTTTCATCCCCAAACCGATGGTCAATCCGAACGGATAATTCAAATACTCGAGGATATGTTGAAATGTTGCATCCTTGAGTTTAGTGGTTCATGGGAACAGTATTTACCTTTGATTGAATTCGCCTACAACAATAGCTTTCAATCAAGTATTAAGATGGCGCCTTACGAGGCTTTATACGATCGTAAATGCCGTACCCATTATTCTGACTGAACTTAGTGAAGGTAAATTCTTGAGGTTGATTTGGTTAAGGATGCCGAGCAAAAGTTCGAGTAATTCGTGAAAGTTTGAAAGCTGCTTCGGATCGCCAAAAGTCGTATGCGGATTTGAAAAGAAAAGATATTGAATATCAGGTTGGAGACAAGGTCTTTCTCAAAGTTTCACCTTGGAAGAAGGTGCTTAGATTTGGTCGTAAGGGCAAATTGAGTCCGAGGTTTATCGGGCCATATGAAGTATCCGAACGAGTTGGGCCAGTCGCATATCGATTAATTTTGCCCCCTGAGCTCGAAAGGATTCACAACGTTTTCATGTCTCGATGCTTGACGATATAGGTCGATCCATCGCATGTAATTGCTCCATCGAGATTGAGATTCACCTAATTTGAGCTATGAAGAGGAACCGGTTCGCATTATGAGGCGTGAAGTAAAAGAGTTGCGCAATAGGAAAATCCCGTTAGTGAAGGTGTTGTGGCATAAACACGGAATGGAAGAAGCCACTTGGGAACTTGAGGACTCTATGAAAGAGCGATACCCGAGCCTATTTACGGTAAGATTTTCGGGACGAAAATTTCTAAGTGGGGAGAGTTGTGACATCCCTAAATCGACCCTAGTCGGAAAGTGGTTTCGGGACCACCAAACCGAAGTCATAATAATAATTAACCATCATAATTGATGCTCATTATATGTATATATGCATGTGTGAAAATTTCGTGTTTGGATGTTGTTAATAGTAAGTGAATTTTTATCAAATAGGACTTATGTGAGAAAATTTAGAAATGTGCTAGGCAATTGTAAGGTGGCCTATTAATACATGTGGGAAAATAGTTGTCCTTGCATGTCAAATAACCCACTTCCTAAGGTGAGTGGCCGCCATGACAAGAATATGGGCAAGGGAACATGTTTCCAACATGTTTAGTTAGTGTATTATGTAGAAAAAATAAAGAAATGAAAAAAATGAGCATGGATGCCCCCCTTTGTTGCCGTGAGTAGAGGAAAAGAAAGGAAAAAATTGTTCATCCATTCTCAAAATCTTGGCTGAAAATACTAAGGGAAAAGGAAGGATTTTTGCTTCATGCTTGGTTTAGAAGAGAACTAGAAGGAGATTTGGTCATACTTGTGTCAAGATTAAGGTATGTTTGAGGTTGTGTCATGAGATTCATGCATGTTTTAGTTGCTAACTTGATGTTCATGTTAGCCCATGGTTCAAATCCTTGTTATGCCATGGAAATGGTATTTGGCCAAGGTTGATATTGTGTTAAAGCCATTGCATGCTAAATGTGAAGCTTGTTGATGATACATGTAATGATGGATTGACTACTCTTGAAATTTCTTTTAGCATTCTTGAGTAAGACATGGAGTTTTCTTTGTTTAACCATGACCAAAAATTGAAAGGGGATGGTGTGGGATGTATTCGCCATGGCATGCTCATAAGTGCGATTTATGCTTGTTGCATGATAGGTAAAAATTTGTGTTTTGATATATGTGTATATGTGTTTGTACATGATGTTACAAATGGATGTGAAAATATATGCTAGATTGGGAAAATTTGATTAAATGTTCATGAGATGAAATTAGGTGATTAAAAGATGTTAGTTGACATTGTACATATATATATATTCGGCCATTAAAGTGAGTATGTAGGTAATGTTGAATCAAGTTTTTGGTGCATATTCGGTTAGGTGTATAATCGACCAAATGGGCGATTAGTAAGAATGGTTGCCGAATATACAAGCATACATATGCATGTGTAGTTGAATTATGAATGTTTAGCAAGATGGTTAAACTAGTGATTTATTGATTAAGCTCAAGGAGTTAAAGAAGGAGAATCAAGCAAGGGAAAGACGAAGGTCATCGAGTAGCCGACTTGGAACTATTTTACCCAACACGAGGTAAGTCATTAAGCACGTATTTGATATTGCTTAAATGATTGTAAAATTTATGCAATTAGCTTTTAATGGGATGATATATATATATAAATGAAAATGTATGTGTATGGAGTGATGACAATTGTTGAATGTAAAAGAAATAGTGAAATGTGTAGAAAGTTTGCTTTCGGCACTAAGTGTCTTGAACAATACGTGTGTACGGTGACGAGATTGGCACTAAGTGTGCGTGCTGGAAATATATGGCACTAAGTGTGCATGCTGGAAATATATGGCACTAAGTGTGCGAGCTCGAAGGGCATGGCACTGTGTGTGCGGGCTTAAATCGCATGGCACTAAGTGTGCGAAATCGAGTATTAAGCAATCGTGTGTGCGTACTCTATATATATATATAAATATCTCCAATCGAACAATTATATGGAGGGTGTGTCTCCATCGAGTGAGTATGGACAGCGGATCGGGTAAGTACCTTGAGCTCATGACGAATAGGTAATACGTTCATGCTTGGGGTTGAATTTGGTAAGCCTTAAATCTATGTGATGATTGAAATTGTATGGTTGTGCTGGAAAATGAGTTAATGTGTAAAAATGCTTGATTATCTTGTTGTGTAGAATATGAAATGTGGATGTATGAATTGGTGCGAGATTGGACCGAAAGGTCCGAGGTATTATGGTATAGATTCGATATGGACGAGTACCTAGCCTCATTTGTTGTACATGTAGTAGTAACTTTATCAGTGGATTGACGAATGCTTATGACTTACTGAGTTGTAAACTCACTCGGTGTTTTCTTGTCACCCATTTTAGGTCTCTTGGACTCGTATTGTTGCGTGCTCGGAACCGTCGTTGAAGTCATCACACCGGCTGAAATCTTGTGGTATTGTTTTTTGTTGTTGAAGAACATTTGGCATGTATAGGCTATTATATTTTGTCGAATTGTGGGTTGTAAACTTTAAGCCATGTGAAAATGGCCTATGTGGTCGTCGAGTGGGATGCTAGAACCTATAGCCACGAGTCTTAGAAACTCAAATTTTGTTAAGGTGGCCATAATTTGTGTCATGTATGATGGATGATTAAGGCCAAGGAAAAATTCATGAAATTGGCATAGTCTACTGCAGTAACTGTTGCGGACAGCAGCAGTGAGATGAGATTGAAAAATCACTAAAAATAGTAGAAGTAGAATTAAATAGTGAGTAAATTATGGAACTGATCCTTGATGAATCTATTTTTATATGGACGAAACGAAACGACCATATGAGCAGTATACTGGGAGATATTAAAGTTCTCGTGAGACAGGGCCAGAACGATTTCTGGGTCCCCTGTCGCGACTTTGAAAATTTACCATAAATTATCCAGAAAGAATTAGGAGTCATGCCTTATATTTACAGATTCCATTTTGAGTCTAGTTTCATTAGAAACAAACGACACCAGTATTAAAGCCCTGTACAGAAAGATATTCAAGTTGTAACGCGCGGAGGTCAGAGCAGTCGATCCCTGTAACATGGGTGACTTTAACTAATAAACTGTACCAATTGGCCCAACCAAAAATTCTAAAAATAAATCCATGGATGGGTATATGAGTCTAAATTCAGGGAAAATTTACGAAACCAGTTTCTGAGTTTTGGAACTCGAGATATGATTTTTAAGCCGACGGTGACGCAGTTTTCCAGCCTGTCCAGAAATGCCAAATTGGTCGGTACTTTAAGAGGATTTGTCTCGTTAACCCCTCGTGTCCGACACCGGCGTCGGGCACGAGTTAGGGGTGTTACAAAAGGGGTGGCAAAATTGGCTTAAACCAGGCCTGCATTGTGCCACATGGTCAGGGGACACGGGCGTGTCATATGGCCGTGGGCTTAAGTTAATATCTAGCTAAGTACCACACGGCCATGGCACATGGCCGTGTCTGTTTGCCGTGTGAAAAAGTCAGTATAGGACATCTTTTTTGCACGCTTGGATCACATGGGTAGGTCTAGTGCCCGTGTATGTCACACGGCTTAGTCACACGGGCGTGTGACTTTAACAATTTTGAAAGATTTGGTTAAGTTCTGAAAATTCTGAATGTGTTCAGTTTAGTCTAGACCTTTCTTAAATGTATGTTTTAGGTTTCATAGACCTTCCTAATTGATGAATTATTGATGAATTCCTAAGTATCATTGTTATATAATATCTGTTATTCTATATTGTTCTGAAATGGTCTGTCCATCCGGTGATGCTCCTTACCTATTCTGGCAACGGTTAGGGATAGGGGTGTTACAAAGGGTGTGAGCTTGAAAAATCTCAGTGAATGTTAATAGTTAGACTAGTAAATTAACATCTAATTCATGCTTAATTTACAACCAATCGTTCACCAATTTTCAGCCAAAATAATTAAACATTTTAATTTAATCTCCATAAGCATTTTCAATACCAAAAAATCAATTATTCAAGGCTTTCAATCATCAATCGATATAGCACCAATCACACATAAATATATTAGCATTCATTTCTCATGGCTTAACAAGGTGATCATACATCGAACAAATGGATCTCCAAACTCCCACAAATATCAAATACAATCCACTGAGTTGAACGGGTCGAAGCACACGCTCCCTTATAGCACCTCAAATAACTCTTTGAGTGGAGACTCATGCTCAACACTCCCTTATCTACTCCAAACAAATCAATCCACCTAGAACCATATGCTCTCAATGTCACAAATAAAGGTGAGTACCCACAAATCCTATGGCAGGCCTACTATATCCAATGGATCTACCATGCATGTTGCCAATAAATTTAGTCAAACATAGCATATAAATCAATCATTATTGTGCTCAATTTAATGTGACAAGATGCTTATGTGTAACTTGTAACATAGCCATTTAGCATCCAACTAAATCAAGCAATTCATTGACCAATTTTTTATAATCAATTACCAATTGTAACACCAACATATCATGATCAAAAATTCCAGTATACATGCTTTAAATCATCCCTAAAATTAATTTAATTAAATAGCACAAACACCACCCAAAGCTTACTTACCATTTTTCAATACAAATTCATTTTTTTGCAAATTTAATACCAAATTGCAAAATCAGTCAGTCAATCATAATTAATTAATTTAAATCATTAATTAAGCTACTAATTAAACATAATTGAGGGTCTATTTCACAAATCATCTTTAGAAACACTTACCACAAAATTTTATTCTATCACAACAAATGATCAACTAAGCAATTCCAAGCTCTAATTCAAGTTATCTCAATCCTCTTCAAGATTCAGAGCTTCAACAGAGGTAAAGTAGACATTACCACCTTTCCAATAATATAATAAACAAAAATTTTAATTAACTATACTAATTGATATTCTCTCACAAATATACCTTACTAGATTTGTAACATCAAGCCAAAAACTCGATTCCTCACAAAATCGATCTCTCCAGCCTTCCTAATCACTTCCAAATATCAATACTAGACCAAATACACATATACTAAGCATCAATTACATGTTTAAATCATTTTCATAAAAATTTAGAAGAAATTCGATTCTCTTCAAATTACCTCACAAATCATGTTTAATCTTGATAAATAAGGCCCAAAACCTTTTAATAGATCCATTTTGAGTTAGAAAATCCATTGATTTATGGATTTCCTCTCAAAATTCAAGATCCACCATTGAAGCACCTTAAGCTTTTGAAGGAGATGACATTGATAAAAATTCATGTAACTATCACTTAAATCATGTAAATATGCTTCTAATCATCGTAAAAATAAGTTTAGAAATAATAATTGATTTTGATTCATTCTAAATCCTTTGATTGAAAATCTTGATTCAAGAATCTTAAGAAATTTCAGAATATTTTTTGCTACTGTTGAGAATAATTTCGAGTGAATTGAAAGAGTATTTTGAAAAGAAAATTGGTTGGATCTATTCTCTGATGATAAATATTTAAAACCATGTAAAGAAAATGAATTTTATAGCTCTCTAATCTGATTTAAATGGTGTGAAAAGTAGGCTAGATGCGTTGAATTTAAAACTGAAAAAACCCACCAAAAATTTAAAAATTGGAGAATTTGCCTAATGGTCACTCCCACATTTCCCTTACTTTACCATTTTTTCCTTTCCCTCCAAAATTTCAAATTTTAAGGTTTATTTTCCATGTAAATACTCTAAATTTTCTCTTGTTTTACAATCAAGTCCAATTTAATTCAAATTAACCCTCAATTAAATTATTTTAAAATTCTTTTTCCACCCAAATTAATTATTTTCACTAGTAATTATTTAATTAATTTAAAATTAATTTCCCAAAAATATTTTTATTTTTTCAGATTATTGTTTAATCAATTTTAGATGAAATCACTAGAAAAATATACCCGAAACTACTAAACCCGATTTAGGGATATTACACCTACCGCTGAGACAAGGTCCCAAACTTAGACTATTGGGGACAACGCACTGTCCTAAGCTATGTTCAGAGTGTTGGAAATGGTCATTGAGTCCCATACTAGATTTGGTAGCCATGGGTCAATAACTGAACAACTCTGGTAAAATGGGGCCGAATTATTTAGGGGAATCGTTGGGGTCAACCCGACTATGATCGAATATTGGTTGGAGGCTACTGAGAGGATTATGAATTATCTGGACTGCACCCCCGAGTAGAAATTAAAAGGTGTGGTTTTTTTTCTTCATGATGAAGCATATCAATGGTGGCAGACTGTTAAGCAAGGCACCCAACCAGAACGAGTGACTTGGACCTTCTTTCGTAACGCCTTCCAAAATAAGTATGTAGGGGCGAGGTATATTGAGGCTCATAGACTCGAGTTTATTGGGTTGACTTGGGGGGATAGATCTGTGGCCCAGTATAAGGCCAAATTCTTGAGGTTGAGCATGTATGCTCAAAGTATGATTGAGAATGACTATGAGAAGAGTGTTTGATTTAAGAATGAACTGAGATGTGACATCAAGTTTCTAGTAGCTCCGTAACGTGAGTGAGCCTTCAGAGCTCTGTAATGCAAGCGAGTCTTTGAAACTCTAGTGGACAAGGCTAAAATTGTAGAGGAGATTAAGCGTACGGAGCCTCAAAAAAAAGGGATAAGGATAGGGGCCAGAATAAGTCTGAGAGGGATTCAGATACTTCTGGCTTTACTCAGTGGCCTAAGAAATGAGCCAAGTTTGATGGGCCTCCGTAGGTTGAGGCACCAGTTACTTTTTTTGGGAATCAGTTGTATGGGGACTATGGTAGGTGTAACTCGGGTTAGTGTTAGAGGAGGTTGGGAGCTTGTTTGCGATGCGGGTCTATGAGCACTACATTAGGGGTTGCCTGCTTCATTCTGATCAGGTGCAAGCAATAGCTTCGGGTTTGATTCAACCTCAGAGCGCAATTCAATAGCCACCTAGGGGTCGTGGATAGGATAGAGGCAGTAATGGTCTGGGTCAAAGGCAGAAAGCATAGAACAGAGGTGCTAATCAAAACAAGGCTAGGCAGCCTACTTTGGTATATGCAGCAAGGCACCATCAGGATAGAGACGCTGTCGATGTGATAGTTGATACGTTCTTTATTCATTATGTTCTATATTTTACATTAATAAACATTGGTTCAACTCACTCATACATAGCTAGTATTGTTTCTATTTATCTAGGAATTCCTGTTGAGAGTACTTCTGGTGAGATTTTTGTAATTAGTCCATTAGCAATCAATACGAGTTAATAAAATTTATAGGAGGTTTCCGCTAGAAATACAAGTTGTTGTGTTTTCAGTTAATCTGATAGAGTTACCATTCGAAGAGTTTGATTTGATTTTGGGAATGGATTGGCTTGTAGAGCATCGAGTCAATTTGGATTGTGCACTAAGAGAGTAACTCTGAGATCTAAGGATGATGTGGAGATTGTTATGGTCAATGAGCATCGAGATTACCTCTCCAATGTAATCTTCGCTCTAGTAGTTGAAAAGTTAGTTTGAAAAGGATGTAAAGCATTTCTAGCTTATGTTCATGACTCGAGTTTTGTGAAATCTTTTGTTGGGGATATTCAAACAGTTAGAGAATTTTAGGACATCTTTCCCGAGGAATTGTTTTTCGTACTGAATTACTGCGAACTACTTCCTGGAACAACTTCGGTGTCCATTGCTCCCTATCACATGGCACCGAATGAGTTTATGGAATTGAAAGTGCAACATCAGAAACTTCTCGACCGAGGGTTCATCAAGCCTAGTGTGTCTCCGTGGGGAGAACCAATTCTTTTCATGAAGAAAAATATGGTACTATGAGGATATGTGTCGATTACCATTAGTTGAATAAATTGACGGTAAAGAATAAGTACCCACTTTTGAGGATTGACAACTTGTTCGATCAACTTTGTGAGGAATCGGTATTCCCAACGATTTATCTTTGTTCTGGGAATCATCAGTTAAAGGTTAAAGTAACACCCCTAACCCGTATCTGTCGCCGGAATAAGGTTATGGAGCATTACCAGAGTTTATATTTCAAACTATCAAAAATATAAATCATTTACTTCACAACATCAATCATAGCAAATTCCATTAATGACATACATACTGTCCCTTATACGAGCCCTCGAGGCCCTAAAGACACATTAGAAACAAATTGGGACCTAATTGGTAACATTTATAATTTTTTAGGAAAAGATAAAAATTTTCAGAACTATAGGGGCCACGTGGTCGTGTGGCCAAGCCGTGTGGCCCCGGCTGAGAGACAAACCCGTGTTTCAGGCCATGTGGACATTTAAAGTAGAGACACACGGCCGTGTCCCAGCCCGTGTCCAAGCCTGTGTAACTCACTGACTTGGGTCACATGCCCAAGCCACACGCCCATGTGTCAGGCCGTGTAACTCTCAAAATACAACCTTTAAAACCTACAAGGGACACACGGCCATGTCGCCTGGCCATGCGTCACACACGGCTAGGACACACACCCGTGTCTCTACCCATGTGGATGAAAAATAGGCCATTTACAAACCATTTTTCTCACCCATTCATGCATATACCTATAATCACTTTTGCACATATAAACAAGCCTTCAATTTTCACTAAGACCATGCATAAATAGGCTATTCAAATATGGTACATAAGCATACAACCAATATGCCCAAGGGGCACCTCAATCTCAACACTTTAATAGGTATAACCATACACTCAAATTGGCCAAATTGTTCAAGTAACTTTTCACTAAGTTTATACCAAAACATGCCATTTGATATACCTATTCAATTCACACCAAAAAGGGTACCAAATGTGCCATTCAACAACTAGCAACATAGCCATCTATGTCATTTATAACAAAAGTACCGAATCACCATATTCAAACATATCACAAGACATTTATAATATGCATTTTAAACTACCATTCCATCTTTAATCATTCAAGCATCGTGAACCAAGATATCAACCACTTTAGTATCAAATATTTACATACCAAAAATATTTTCATATGATTACCCAAAAAGACATAAACACGAGCCAAAACATATGGCTACTTTAACATCCAAGATACCTATACATGTGCATATTTAATCAATTATCACTTAACTTGTTTCCATGCCAAAACATAACATAATTGATACATAACCACCATACTATATTAGATTCATGCCATATCTAGTTCAAAACCTTTTGAAAGCATATCAAATCTTGACCATGTTGAGGTCATTTCATCATATATCACTTTGGTCATTCAAACATGCTTTAACACATTACCAAATTAACACATATCAATAAGGCACCAAATGTACCAAGGTTACATCACACAAAATGACATATACATGCCAAACACATCAATTAACATTCAACTAATCATCAATCATAACTCCACCTATACATGTCATTATAACCTTAACCAAGACAATGAAATCTACCTCTATAACTACTGGATAGTGTGATAGATCCCTGATGAGCTTCCAACCCATCAAGCTTCTGATAATCTGAAAAGTAAAGGACAAACAACTACGTAAGCAATGAATGCTTAGTAAGCTCATAAAAACTTTAGTCGTTTCAATCCATTTCAAATATGAAATTTATACATGTCAAGAATAATCTTATACCAATACCGTAAGATTCATAAAACCATATTCAACAACTCACAAAGTGAATAAATCCACAGCCTCACATATACATGTCATCCCTAACATCATAGGATTTTATAAAACTTTAAACCCTTCCCAAATTTTCTTACTTTCAGTTGCATTTCATTACTTTCCATTGCATTTAATTTCTTTAACTTAAATAACAACATCAATTCAACTCATCATTCCCTGTTTCATCATTTTACACTTCAAGTATGAACTTACTATACCTTTCCACACCCGTTTCATATGCATACACAAGACATAAACATATCAATCAACCATAGCCACAACTAGTGCATTTAAACATAGCTCTTTTGGAATTAACCACATGATAAACCATTTCATACGAAATTACATAATTTAAACCTTACCACTCTTTCATGAACTCAAGCATATTTCCATTTGGGCACATACAATTACAATGCATAACCTATAAATTAACAGCGCATGATCCAACCAAAGCTTGGCCAAAGCCTAAGCATTCACACCAAACATGTTAGCATATATGATATAAATCATAAGCACATTAACATGAATAGCCATTTAAACTCAACATGTATCACTTGAAACTATTACTCTTCTTAACTTACATTATTTCCATGTACCTCAATATCAAGGATATTCATATAGTTTCATGTCTTAATTCATATCGTTTCCTTTACCATTTCATTTGCATAATACATAAGACATAAATATAGCATCACTTAAATCATACTTTTCATAATCATGAATGTTCTTACTTGAATCATCAATACATCATACCTTTCTATAATTGTCATAGTGAAATCAATCAGAGCCCTTACCAGTTCATACCTTTTCATTGCCCATTGAACCACTTAAAATAATACCAGATACCCTAGAAAGCTCACACAATGTGTGCTAAACATATAGTCGTAGCTTACACAAGTTGTAAAATGGGTCTACTCACACAAGCTGTTGATCGGAAGGCAACCTACATGATGCTGCTTACATAAGCTGTCGCGTATCTAATGTCGGGCCCTAACCATCGGTAGGACATTCAAGACCAACACTCGAAAAATGGTAACCTAGGTTTGCTCACACAAGCTGTCAGTTGAAACGTAGCTACACGGTGCTACTCACACAAGCTGTCAAGTAACCGCAACACATGCCATGAACTCAGCCACTGGTAGGACATTCAGGACCACCATCGAAACATGGTAACCCTAATGACATGTCATTTGTATACTATATATTCCTAAGGTTCAAATGTAACTCGATAGTCGTCTTATTATGTCGTTGAATTTCCCTCGTTTCATTACAAGATAAATTGTATAATAATATATATATCGATTAATTTTCAATAAAATTCTTATAATAACATTCAATTTAATCAACAATATACACAGTACAATTCATATGAATTTACCTAGATAAATTGCAGAAATACCAAAGTTTAGGGCATTTTTGGTAATCTTCCATTTTCCTCGATTTTCCACCTAATCTTGATCAAGCAAAGATAATACCATGGCCAAAATATTCATCACAAAAATGGCATTTTTCCTCCATTAGAATTCGATGAAGGCAAAATGTAAAGATGATAAAACATTTTGATTTTATTTTATTTTATTTAAATTGACTAATTATAATTTTACCCTTAAAAACTCAACCAAATTTCACTAAATGTCAAGCACTGTTCATCCACTAGCTTCTAAATTGGTTGAATTACTACTTTAGGCCCTCATTTCATGCTTTTATGTCCATTAGATACAAATAATGCTATAGCCATTAAATTTTACATTTTTACAATTTAGTCCTTTTTAATTAATTAACTATCGAAACGTTAAAATTTTTCAACAAAACTTTAGTACCAACCTAATGATACTCCATAAATATTTGTAACAATATTTACATGTAACACCCCAAACCTGGCCCAGACATTATTGCCAGATCTGACGTATCAGATGGACTTACGACTTAGTATGCATTCGTTGGTTTAAGTGATTGGGGTGGTCTTTGTAAAAATAGCGGTTGAATGAAAACCCGGTTTATCAATCTTTAGGCTATCCATTTGTTGTGCTTGTTGAGTCTTGGAAACGTTTATTAATTTTGAAAACCCGCGTAGCCTAACACTAGCAGTTTCGACATAGTATAAATATAATCAAAAAATAAAACCATAGCGGAAAAAGAATTTTAAATAGCGGCCTTATTACAACTTAAAACCTAAAATTAAATCAGAATATAAAAATAATAAAAATAAACTAACTTAAAAAAAACCAGCTCTGCAGATGATGTGGCCACTCCGAATCCCTCACGGCTCCAAGCCCACTATGGTTGGGGATTTCCTGTAGAGATGAAAATAAAGGGTGAGTTCGGTAAACTAAGTGTGTAACATAACCCAACCATAGCCCCAAACAGATCAAACCTCAGAGTCAGACTTATCTGGGACTTGGCCTAGTACAGAAATCAGAATGAAACCCATAAGCCCATAGCAGATACAGAACAAATGTATCATGAATGCAGAAATCCCATCCCAGAGACATCCATAACACCCCCTACCAGCCTTACACCATATGGGGAGACTACTCGACCCACCCAACCGCTACACACCAAAGAAATTACAGCGAGGCTGCCAGATATTTTGACGAAGTCACCAGATACAGATATTGTGGCTAGGCCACCAGAATAGATATATATATATATGTGGCAAAGCCACTAGATTGCAGCGAGGCTGCCAGATATTGTGACGAAGTCACCAAAACAGATATATGTGGCAAGGCCACCAGATTGCAGCGAGGCTACCAGAACGCTTCCTCCGTCAATATAAACCCATGTCCCATGCAACAGAAATAATATGTCATGGCATACGTATACAGAAACAGAACATCATGCTTTTCAGAAAAATAATCCTAGGGGTAAAATCGTAATTCTATAAATCGAGGGTAAAACAGTAATTCTGTAATTGAGGGTACTTTAATAATTTTACATGTCGAGGGTATTTCAGTAATTTTGCAAACTGAGGGAATTTTGGTAATTTTACAAATCGAGGATATTTGGGTAATTTTATAAACCTGGGGTACTTTGGTAATTTTACAACTGGGGGTATTTCAGTAATTTGGTAAACTAAAGTATTCTAAACAGGATAACAATACTAATAAGCCTAAAGCCCTTCTCATTAAATGGGCCCACACGCTCGTGTGGCCCTTTTAGTCCAAATCTAGCCACGATATGAGATTCACCTAGCCTAGTCCAATATTTACTACACAATCAAACAACTTATCCAATTTGGCCCGTGAGCCCATTGGGCCCACATGGCCCCTTTCATTTATCGCGGCCAAGTAGCCATCCTACAGACTAGAGTAGTGAGAAATACACACCGATAGGAGACTGGAGTTAATCCGCGCTCCGAGCACTCTTAGCCGACGCCTAACCCAAACGAGCACGCCATAAAGCGAAAGGGATCAGCCAAGAAAGGTACATTTACTCTCTTCATGGTTCTCTCTATTTAAAGCCGACCAGATCCACTCTTATGTTAGCTTCTCGATGTGGGATCCCTCCATCATCAGAGTTTAAATTCAACACCAACTCTTGCCGCCCCTTGTTAGCAAAATAAATGCTCTTTGATTGCCATGAGTTTTGAACCCTAGACCTCCTTGCCAACTCTATGACGCCACCTTCCTTGTGACAGCCTTAAAACGACCCTAATCGGAATGTGGTTTCGGGACCACAAAACCGAGGCATAAAAATAATTTAATATTCATTTTGATGCCTATAATATGTGTTAATTCGTGTGTGACATTTTTGATGTTTTTATTTAGAGTTATAAATGTGAATTTCACTAAAAAAGACCTAGTAGTAAACTTTGAAAGTAGGATAGGGAAATGTGTGATGACTAATTGAATCATGCATGCAAAACAATGGTTTTGCATGTCAAATACCCCTTCTTTTTATAAGTGGTGGCCGGCCATGATGGTCACATATATATAATATGTATTAAATCTTAATTAAATGACTATTATTTTATGCAAAAGAAAGGAAATAAATAAAAGAAAGAAAAAGAAAAAGGGTAATGAAAACAAAGCTTGTATCCTTGGTTCTAGATTGGCCGAAACTTAAAGGAAGAAAGGG